>NW_026782674.1:0-95638 GCF_031769215.1 Ylistrum balloti | reverse complement strand
GACCACAATTAATTTCACTATATGTTTCATTGTAACATTAAAATTCATAACTAAGTCCCAAAGTTTCATCTGCAAATTTCCATTTCACCTGGCCAAGATCAACATCTGAGAAGCAAAATTTAAAAGTTTCAACCCATCATGTTGGGCATTTTCTGGAGATATACCTCCATTCGTGTCACCAACGTCAATTATATACATCCAGGTCAGGGGTAAAGGTGAAAACAGGACTTTTTACACTGGATCCTGCAGCACAAAATACATGTTCAATATGAATGATTTACACACTGACAGTTAGATTATCATCTCTATAACACATCTACATCAAATTTATATGCAAACATCCAATTAAAAGAGGCATATTATTTTTTTCCCAAATATACATACATTTTTTAGGTAACACCAGGGACATGCCTCATACCCAACACCAGGGGCATGTCTCATATCCAACAACAGTGACATATCTCATACATAACACCAGGGACAAGCCTCGTACCTAACACCAGGGACATGTCTCATATCTAACAGCAGGGACATATCTCATTCACATAACCAGGGACATATCTCATTCCCAACACCAGGGACATATCTCATACCTAACACTAAGAACATATCTCATACCTAACACCAGGGACATGCCTCATACCTAACACCAGGGACATGTCTCATATCCAACACCAGGGACATATCCTGTATCCAACACCAGGGACATATCTCATTCCAAACACCAGGGACACATCTCATACCCAACACTAGGGAAATATCTCATATCTAACACCAGGGACAAGATGATGATGATGATGACCAGATGACGATGACCTAACATATGGGGAGGATTCATATTCGTCGATACAGCTTTTGAACACCAGGGAGCCAATCAGATCGATATATCTTCGCCTCTTTGTTTACATTTCGCTACTCCGACATTCTCCAACAATGGTGATACTTTGCTGCTGGGGAACTTGCAACACCGATTTCGCTACCCCGAGCCATTATAGGGAGGTGTTGTGTTCATACTGTTTCCCAAATCTCAGATGAAGCATGAGAAGTGCATCTTGTCATGTGATATATACGTCTCTGGAACACCAAGTATCATATATCTGTGGTGTCCTTCTAAAGGAAAGCATTTTTTATACCTCAACACCAGGGACAATATTGCAATGAACATACCAACACCATTTTGCTAGCCTAAGTTTTATAATCCTCTCTCATGTGCTAATAAGCCGCATGTTAATGTGTGTATTTATAAACAAGCTTGATTTCCTGACCACTTTCAGATATTTATTGACTGAAGGGAAATGAAATTATCTGGACATGTTTCTGCTCTTTTACAAATTTTACTTTGTGAACACCAGGGACAAAATGAAAGTTTTACTGTTATGGTTAAACAGGGAAATAAAATCTCATACCTCTTCCAACACCAGGGACATATTCTTGATGAAAAAAACCAATTAATATGATATAAATACCTAAAAACCCAAAAATTTAAGAATTTAATGCCATTTAGAAAGTACCATTATATCAGTAACACCAGGTGGCCACATGACTTTATATGACTAACACCAGGTTTGTTTCATTGGGGTTTACATATTCCCACTTGAAACAGAGGTGAAAGAAATTGCTGCTGCATTCAAACCCACCCGGCATATCTCATACCCTTCACCAGTGGAGCATATGCTCTACCAACTGAGCTAACCCTGCATGGCGACATGTTTTTATTTTTATACCTTAATTCTGCTCCATAGAAAACAATCACACCACTTGAACTTTGTTTTGTTTTTAATTATTAGCAAAAATGTAAAGAGGAAAAAAACAAACAGATTCAACATTGTGTGGTGTTTAAAGGGTATCTTCAGCGAAAAATATTTTTTTATATATGAAAATATAGGTTACTGTGAACACTTTACAAGAAATAAAAATTTTCAAAGATGAACCATAAAAGCGACATTGACTGTTAAGATGGCAAAATTATCGATTTCACGGAAACTGTTGTCTGAAAACCCAATAAGTGACGTCACTGTGTACCAAAAGAGACACCATTTAACATGGCGACATAGGGAAATGAAAGTACGTGACTAATTAAATGGACTGTTTTAAGTCATTCATGGAGGAATGGGGCTAAAAAATATATATACATAATTTTAGGTTATTAAATTCCCTAACGACCGGTATATTTCTTTATTTAATTATTGGACTGCTACCACATATAAAATTAGTTTAAAAAGTAAAAAACCGTCTCAGAAATACTCGTCTGAAAAACGGATCGTAGTAATGTGGCGACTTACTGGGTCCTGGCAATATGCGTCAAATGAAAAAGACAGTTTTTACTCCTTCAATAACGGAAAGGGCTGTAATTCATAGATACAAATTTAGTGTTTTGAATTCCCTATTGACTGGTATATATATTGAATAAATGCAGTGATTTGCCATGTTAACTTTATTTGAAAAGGAAAACCTCATAAATATTCGACTGAAAACATATCCCCAAATTTTTCCGCTGACTGGGGAAAACATGGCCACTAATTTCAACTGTATCATCGTCTCTTGTTTGGAAGGACGCTCGTTGAAAGTATGACCCAGACACAAAACCATTTGCTTTTAATTTTTTCTTCAACGACACGTTAGAAGTATAATTAAGTCCGATATCATTGGGAATGACGTTCAATGCTGACGACACTTTGTTTGTCAGAGATGGTGAGAGTAGCCTCCCTTTATTTTCGGTAGGCGTGGTTATCTCTGCGTTGTCGATCGGCCAACTGGTGTGCAAGGAGATTTGCAAGCGTGTGGGAGGAGGTTTGTTTGTATCATCTTGTATACATTTTGTAACAAAAATAACTGAAAAATAAAGAAACTGCTCCAGAGACATATCTCATACTCAACACTAAGGAAGTACCTTATTCTCAACACTAGAGGCATTTGTCTATAGTTTATTATCGTAATATTTTGTAGTACAGCTACAAATTTCCAGGATTTCAGGAATTTCCATACGATATATTTAAAGCAAAATTTGTTTTTCATCAATTTTTTTATGCTGGGTGGTTTCCATATGGTGATAATTCATCATACATCTCATTTAATTCACAATTCTATCTAATTAGGGATTATACAAGGGGTTGCTTGCACAGTCTCACTTCAGGTAAAGAGTATGCACACGACCGTGACGATCCGTGGGAGGGGATAAGTGATCTAACTAAGGTGTGACACTAATTAGTTGATTGCTTTGTGGACCGATCAAAGTGACCTGATGGTCATTTTTACCCGAGATGCAGTTGTAATGACGACACATGACATGTATGCGATCTTTTCGGGAAAGTTGGAAGGCGGGGAGGGACGGAATCCCGAACCGTGGGAACTGTCGGGCAATGTTCAGTGCTTACAAAATCAACAACCGACTAATCATTATACTATATGAATCCAATGAATTTTGTCTGCTAAAGGCTTAAGTAAAAATTAGGATGATTATTGTGGCACGTTCATACCAGGCTTGGTAAAATATCGCAGCGCATGTGCGCATTATAAAATAGGAAAGTGTGGATCAGCGTACAGATCTGTAATAGGCGCTGTTGAGTAAGTTTTGACATTAAAACAAGAGTCCATACATCCTTCGAAGGCAGGTGTTTTGGCGTGAAATGCATCTGCACACGTGTATCAAAGCTTTAGGTAACATAAAAAGTTTATATACTATCGATAATTGATTAACTCACCACAGTCAACAGACGGTAAATGAAAGTGATGGCTACATGGCAATAGTCACATTTATTTTGCCGTTATTACGACAGTCGACACAATGGTAAGATATTTTCTAAAAACTTACATGTTTTTTTAGTAGACTCTACAGCGGGCTCTTCTACATGCTCATCAGTGGAAGTTCCTCCGACAAAGTGAGCGGTGTACCATGGTATGCACAAAAACGAACGAGATTATCGCGAGAAAGCCAGAGCGCGTGCAGGGTCACATGACTCCAGAGGACCACGGCAATTGGCTGTTTATATCTAAGGCGTGTCTCTCAATGTCAAATCCAAAGGATAACTATAAATTGTCATAGACAATTTTGACGGGCTTTTCACCTATTTTGGCCTTCGATTAAAGGTTATGTCTGCATTACATAGGCACTATGTATGAAGTCAAAGTACAAAGGGAATCTTCAATAGTAGATGTCACAGGGTAAATTGGAGTAAGTGTCTGTAACGTCCTGTTTAATCTGTATTCGTTACTGTCCGTGCATTTATGTGTATGTCCTTATTTGGTGTTACCTGTTGGGTAGTGTCAGTGTCTGTCCTTATATGGTGTTGTCTTGAGACGTGTACATGTCCAGGTGTGACAGGTGAGGAAGTCGTGCAAGAGTGAGTGTGTAGGGTAATAAAACTAGGGATACCCCTGAGTGCTGGGCAGAATCACAGACTAACCACGTCGCTCTGGACGTCCTCGGGAGTCCAGGCACCACATAGAGCTACAGTTAAGTGACTGACACGACCCGACGGTCGGTGTAGTGATGTGATTGAAATCCGAAATCAGTGGTATTAATAATAAAAAAAACGTTCAACACACAACGAATTCGAGTTAATGGTGTGACGTAGAGATCAAAGCACTGTTGAATTTTAATATTACTTCACAAAACTTAGGAAGATTCGAAACGTTTGGTAGTCCAAATAGCACTTAATGAAAACTTTGACACCTAACGGAAAACGGAAGTTTAATTTCTCCAAAAAAAAGTTTTAATAATAACAGACGACTGCCATTGTCAAGAGAAGGAAAATGACCTAATTTTGTCACTGCTGTTAAGAAATGGCAAACATGTCATTTAATGACTGTAGCATAATTGACCCCTGTGACTTTGAATTTTTTCAAGCTTTGTTAGGCCATATTCGAGGGGCCTGTCAACCGAACATCATGCATTACCTAATTATATAACTTGGCCTTTTGCTCAGTGATTTATTTACTTTTCTGGTAAGTCATTTGTGCGTATAGTATAGAGGGGTCACTGGCGCGGTGGTAAAACACACGTAAACTTGCCCTCTCCATATATGTGGATGTACACCACTATAGCACTCGGGCAATAAAGCATTAGATTCTTGTTATGGGAATTACCTTAGTCCTCCTTCACCCATACATAAGATCACAAGTCCTTCGAAATTGATGAAACCCTCTATGAATAACCTAGTTCGAAGAATCGTACCATATTGTTTAGGAATCTTGGTGTCAAATTAAAAACTATACATTGCTCCATTAAAGTGTTTTACATAAAGACTCATGTAAGCTTAGTGTAGCAGTGTGAATTAGAAAGAAATAGTCATATGTAAAAAAAAAAAAAAACATTACGTGACCTTCCGTTGCCAAATGAAATGAAAAAAAAATATATATATTAACCAGTTAGAGGGAGGAATTTTATTAATCAAGTTCATTAGAATTGGATTCTAGTAACTTAGGTTATTTTGAAATAAGGATCAAACACAAAAATGTGTTTTGAATTTACTTTAAAATGACAACAACTTATATAAGTATATTATTCATACAAATTCCACGATATTGAAATCCATAACTCTGATTGTCCAATTTCATAACTCGAAATATAATGTAAAATTGTGTAACAAAATGATTGGGAAATTGATGTACATGTGTTCGTGTTCACATTTTCTGTAAAAACGGATATTTTTCATTGTCTGAAAGAGCTGGGTGCTAATTTCCAAATTATTTGATTTATATGTTATTTATTTTGTACACATAAGCTCACAGAAGACTGATGTCTAAATTTCATCCCATTTTTCCTCATTATGTAATGGCATCTTTGGCCTTGAACATAAGTGAAGACCATTCATATTGATAGTTCTAATTCAACGTTGCAGTAGCATTATTGTGACTAAATATCAAGACATTGGCACTTTTGGTTATAAAGATTATGTGAAAGATTGTGTAACAAAATAGCACTTTAAACACTACCAAGGATTTCTTGTAAAATGTTTATTTCTTATTTACAATTCGTATAGCTTGCAAGCGTATCGTAGCCTCCTTTCTTTACCCTTATTTACAGCAGTCAAGGTAGACGTAGCCGATTTATTTGACAGGTAGTTGATTAATGCATCCGAGTATTGAAATATTGATGTTTCGGAACTTATTCTAAGTAACTTGGAGTAATTCCAGTTCAAACGTTTTGTTGGTATTAAAACAATTAAAGGAAATATTCACTGTAGAAAACGGCCTTTGCTATATTTGAAATATCAAATCTCCAGGCCTCAGAACTTCTGAAAAAAGTTTCTTAAAGTTGTCAAAATAGCACTTTGAAATTTTGGATCCTACCGGAAATCGGAAGTTGAAATTTTGAGAGGGAGTGTCAACAGAAGGTTGATGACCAAATTTCATTATGGTTTCAGATTTCAAAGTTGAGAAAACGTCATTTTATTTTCTTAACATGATTGGCCCCCGTGACCTTGAGCATGTGTCAAGGTCAATTATATTAATAACAAAGATCTGCAAGTTGGTCTTTTTTGGAAGTTTTGCTTAAATCAATTAAAAGCAAGTCTCTACTGTACAGTACAGTACGGTGACCAAATCACGTAACTGTTTTCCTCTTAATAAGTAAGAAAACGTCATTCAATGATATTAACATAATTCACTCATATGACCTTGAAATTTGGTCAAGTACATTGTTGACTAAATCACACAACTGTTTTCCTCTTTAAAAATAAGAAAACGCCATTTAATGCTATTGATATAATTGACCCCTGTGACCTTGAAAGTGGGTCAAGGTCATCTAAATTAACAACAGTTAAATACAATTATATTAACTTTATATGCATGAGATATCAAGTCTCTGGGTCTTTCCAAACTTGAGAAGTAGTTTCGTATACTTTGGTACCCTAACATTGAAGTTTTAAAAATGTGACCCCTATGGAAAACCGGAAGTTGGTCTTTTGTGGCAGTTTTGGTGGAAAGTTCTAATATGAGATATTTAATAATAAAAAAAAGTTATTTGCAGTTTTGATTGTTAAAATAGGATTCTGACAGCTAATTAATTAAAGACTACATATTACCAGAAAGCTTTTCTGTCAAGTTTTGAAAATATAATTTGAACACTCAGCTTCGTGTGCATTCGTATATCTTGTGTGAAAGGAAAAAGCAAAATAGTACAATTTAAAATCCCAAGGCTCCATTTAGGGATGCGAACGGGCAAACTGGACAGTTTTGCCTAATTTCCGAGTTTCAGATTTGTCCGTTCCGTACCAACACTACATTAATATGAATAGTGTAGCTATGAAATGGGTTTGAGGTGTTAAAATATGCAAAAGTTCATGGATAAAAGATAAAGTCTAATGAATGTCAAATAGATCAGAGTAAATATAGGTTTATTTATCTATTTTTGTTTCTGATAAATGTTATTTTACATTTTAAACTGTTTGCACTTCTATGGCATTCATAGTTTTTGTTACTGATAAATAAATTACTTCCAAATACGTTAATATATGTAAGTACTTATGAACTCCATTCAATTTGCATTCATATTAGTCCTAGTGAAGATATCAACAGTAGCTTGTTGTGACACGTCGAAATAGTCAAGATCACTGAAACATCGACTTAATGAACACCTGCCAAGTTGATGATCGACAGCAAAGTATAATTCCGCACTTTTACAGTGCAGAATAGATTTTTCAAAGGCTCGATATACCATGAAACCAACTCTTATGCCACCAATTATAATTATTTTACTTTGGATGGGGTGGGGAGTGGGGTGTGTCTGGGATTTTCAGGGAAAATGGTTTCATGATACATTTGCTTTGAAAAAAATGATGGGCTGTAAACTGGAGTCAGAAAAAAAGATTTGACCATTAAAAGAAAGTTGAAGAACACAAAGAAATAATTCATGTCAAAGTTTTTTTTTATTTGATGTTAAATCGTTATTCCTTCCATTATGAACATAACGATTTAACAGTTTTTCACTGTTCATATACATATTTGGTATAATCGCACGGAATCCATTCCTTAATAAAGTAATCAAAATGTTCGTGACAGGTTGTATTGTTTTACATATTTATTGTAAAGTGGAAAATCAACAAGTCATTTATAATCGATCAGATATAGAAAAAAATATCCCTCCTAAGTAAAAGCGACTAATGTTGAAAATAATTACCATTAGAAAATAATATAAATGTTCTATTTTCCAAGAATGTGTTATACAACGAGATCCCTCTGTTAATAATTCAAAATAACAGTGACTCTAATCAAATTTGATTGTTAAAAAAATGTGGTCTCACTCTTCGTTGATGCTGCGCCTGCGCGTGAAGAGAAACAATATGGCGGGTACAGACACAAAAAGACGACGAGGTCCTAGGAATTATTTGACAAATTGACAGCACACGGAAACGTAAGAGGATGGAATTAAACCAGAAGAGAGGACATGTGAGAATATATACATGAGATAAGAGAATGATAGATGGCGAACCATGAATCAAGAAATTGGACTGAAACTGTCACTTGACAGGTTAGCTTTCTGTTTGTCATTGATTGTAATATGATACCAATGTTTAACACGTCGAAGTCTCCAGCACTGCAGATAGTATAATCGTTTGTAGGTTTAATGGTGATAGCTGTGTTACTAACTTTGCAATAACTTAATGATCAGATTTTTCTAGAGACCCTACTCTTTGTCATAAGAGTAAAAACAATTTCATTTCCATCTTTTAAGAAAAAACTGCAAGTGGAAGAAGAAAACACTAATATAGAATCTATAGATAACTTGAAAATAATATTGATATTAATCAATTTAGTCAGAGACGTATATAACACATATGTGTTATATACGTCTCTGATTTAATCTAGAAGAATTATGGGATAAAAGGAAGAGTTAGAGAATATAAGAACATCTAAAATCAAGGGTAATATTTTAAGGTCAAAAGCAAAATGGATTGAAGAGGGGAAAAAACCACTAATTATTTTTTAAACTTGGAGAACAGAAATTTCATCTCAAAGATTACCCCTGTGATTGAAATAGAAAATGGGGAAGTAATAAGAAAACAGGTAGACATTTTGAGTGAAATAAGATTTTATGAACAGCTATATTCTAGTGAATGCAGTTTTGAAGATGTAGATTTAAACCAGCTTTTATCTAATTTTAACGTTCCAAAATTAAACAATGCAGAATCTTTATTGTTAGAAGGAAATATTACATATACTGAAGCATCACATACCTTGAAACATATGAAGAATAATAAAAGCCCTGGGTCAGACCGATTTACAGCAGAAATTTTTAAGGTTTTTTGGAAAGAATTAGGACAATTTGTAGTAAGATCTATTAATTTTGGATATGGTCAGGGAAAGCTATCAATAACACAAAGACAGAGAATTATCACATGTTTACCAAAGGGAGATAAACCAAGACAATTTCTGAAAAACTGGAGACCTATCTGTCTTCTAAATATTGTTTATAAAATTGCATCTGGTTCAATTGCTCAAAGAATGAAATCAGTGTTAAATAAATTAATAAATTTAGACCAGTCAGGATTTATTTCAGGCAGATTTATAGGGGAAAACTCAAGACTAGTATATGACATTATGCATTATGCTGAGGAACACCTTATTCCAGGTATGCTTTTGATTATTGACTTTGAGAAAGCCTTCGATTGTGTTAGTTGGAGTTTTATAGATAAAGTTCTAAATTTTAAAAATTTTGGTCAAGATATTAGAAGTTGTGTGATGACGTTTTTACAGGAATATCGATGAGACTGAAGTATAAAAAGAGATTTCTTTGGTTTCCAATATGCTTTATTCTTGAGTGCTGCGTTCAGAGTGACGCAGCTCAACCTTGGAAACTCTAGTATACTCAAAAAGGTGAGAAGTCCGATTGACCAATCAAATTAAGATTTACGAGACTTTAGCCAATACAAAGTTACGTTTATGGTAAGGTATTAAGAAATAATTTACTGCGTATGACAAGCATCCCTTACATGTCATGAGTCGCTCTACATGAAATCCTACGTAAACGTAAAGCCTAATATAACACGTTATGTAATTATAGCCTATTGAGACATCCAGTGGTGTCAACAAGTAACTACATATAGGTGACTACCACTTTCTTTGATTTATACAAATGAACACTGTTTACAGTGCTGAACTAAATAGGTATAAGAACACTTTTGTAATTTTTGCAAGGAAAGGAATTTTTGACGGGACATCTAAATTGAGTTTTATCTGCCATGTCTTGTTCCAAAAACTTGTAGTACCAGTTAGCGGCTAATTCTAACCAATTATAAGATTAGGATATTTTCTGCTTTTTTGTAAATACTAAGTAATTTTAAAGTATAGAACAATTTTAAAGTATATTTCTAAATTATAGTCTCATTTTAAACAAATAAAAGTTTTATATAAAGTTTTCAATTTGAATAAATTCATTTACTTCATTTATCCAAATAACTTTAATAAAAGGCGTGTTAGTTGGATAAAAACTTTCCATAATAATTCAATGTCAGCAATTAATCAAGGTGGTAATCTCTCATCTTTCCTCGATATCAAGAGGGGCTGCCGTCAAGGGGACCCAATTGCCCCGTATATTTTTATATTATGTGCAGAAATTCTGGCTATTAAATTGAGAAATAACAAGTGTATAAATGGTATAAAAGTAAACAATTTTCCTCTGTTAATTTCTCAGTGTGCAGATGATACCACTCTCATTTTAGATGGAACCAAGAAATCACGAAAGGAATCCTTGGAGGAACTCACTAAATTTGTAAAAATCTCTGGGCTAAAAATTAATGTAAGTAAAACTCAAGTTAAATGGATAGGGGACCAAAAATATAGTGATGAGACATACTACCCAGAATTAAACTTGCAATGGGGGAAAAATTCATTTCTACTCCTTGGTCTAGAATTTCATGTTGACCTACACCGAATACCTAAACTGAATTATGACAAGAAGTTAGTGAAGCTGAAGTCATTAATAAAGATCTGGAGCAGAAGAATTTTAACACCAATAGGAAAGATAAATATAATAAAGTCATTACTTATATCACAACTCAATCACCTTTTTATATCACTCCCTAATCGGGATGATGATTTTATTAAAAAATTGAACTCAGAATTATACCATTTCCTATGGAATAGTAAAGTAGATAAAATTAGAAGAGACGTTGTAACTAAAGATTATTTGGAAGGGGGTCTTAAAATGGTTAACATAAAGTCTTTTATTGACGCATTGAAACTTACATGGATCCGCAGACTTTATACATCAGCGGGTAAATGGCAAGTATTATTTAATATATATGCAGATAGAAATATTTTGAGCAACTGTGGGCCTGAATATATAGCATACTGTCAGCAGAGATGTAGAAACCTGTTTTGGAAAGATGTATTTCAGGCATGCAGAAATTTAGTTATTAAAGAAAGTGATAAGGATGCAATACATATACTGAAAACTCCTATTTGGTTTAACAAACACTTTATGATAGGGGGTAACAGTTTTTTTTTATAAAGAATGGTTTAACAAAGGTATTATTATATAAATGATATGATTAAGGATTGTAATACCAGTTCATTTTATACCCATGCAGAATTTATGCACAAATACGGCATAGGCACAGACTTTCTTACATATTAAAGCATTTATTTAAAATTTTTATTTAAAAAAATCACTTGTCCAGTAACATTGCAAATATAACAATAAGCTATCCCTATATACCAACAAACTTGGACATATTTTTGAAACATAGAAAGGGGACTAAAGACTTCAATGGCTTGTTATGTAAAAATAATTCTATCTCAAATGGGAAAAGAAAATTGAATGATTTGTTTGATTTTGAAGATGAAACCTGGAAACAAATATATAGTACTCCTTTTCAGGTGACTAAAAATTCTAAATTACATTGGTTACAATATAGAATTAATCATCATATCTTAACATGTAATGCCTTTTTATTCAAAGTTGGACTTGTTGATAGTCCATATTGTTACCATTGTAAAACTGAAGTAGAGACAATAATTCATATGTTATGGGATTGTACAGAGGTTCAAAAGTTCCTTCAAGACTTTGAATTTCTCCTTGATACCTTATTCATTCCTTTTGCTTTTCATAAAGAAACTTTCATTTTTGGGTTATTGAATCAGAGGGTTGATAATATGATCATTTTAACAATAAAACAATATATTTATAGGACAAGATGTTTACAATCAACCTTATCAATACATGCATTGTGCAAACTTATTAAGGATGCCTATCGCATTGAAAAATATTCTGCTGTTAGAAAAGGAGAGATAATTATCAAGAAAATAGATAATGATTGGAGTAAATGGAAACAGCTTCTTGATACATGACCCTGAATATGCCAACAAGTGTGAAGTACATAAATACTTACTGAAGCTTTTAAATACTGTACAACTCCTTGATAGACACATTGTTTAATTTTCCGTGACAACTTTCTCTGTCTTTCTTTCTCTGTCTCTCTCTTCCTCCCGCTCTCTCCCTCTCCCACTCTCCTTCCCCCTCTCTCTTTCTCTAAAAAAACATGTGTATAGCAAACAATGCATTCTGGTAATACTGATACACCTGAATCCTAGGGATTAAAACTAATCAGTGATAATGATTATTGTCATAGTTTTGTTTTGTTTTGATGATGATGATGATGATGATGATGATGATGATGATGATGACTTATAATGTAGTGATGAGGAGGATGATATATTGATGTAATATTATGATGATGAATGATGACAATGATGATGATGAGGAGGAGGAAGATAGTGTATCATTGTGAATGTTATTCTACATGTTTATTTTGTTATATTCATGTGTATGAAAATCTTGAAAAATAAAAATAGTTACAAAAACTTTGCAATAACAATAAAACACATGTGTTCATTTGAGTCGGTATCAGTAATACTTGGATGTGAAGTGGGGCCCGATTGGGGGTAATCCATTTTAAGGGACTATTTATAGACATAGCCCAAATTTACCTGTACACTTACTTGTGGAAATAAACAGTGGTCATAGCCTTTGTTTCATCACAGTCTATTATTGGTTTTGATCAATACATTGACATTATAGAGTGACAACACCCATAGCATTACATCATGTTTGTATTTATATTGCAATGCCAATAGGACTGATAGCTCAGCGATAGAATTGAAAGAGTATGAATGTTTCTTGTTTCCAAGACTACATGGTAAAGGTAGTGGAGTTGTTATGTTTATTAGTCTATCTAAATTTTGCTCTTATGTGGATAACAGTAATGACAATATCATGTTGATAAAGCTAGCAAGATCATTATCTAATGATGGCATTAGTACTTATTTATTTCTTGTTACTTTCCTCCCATCAACAGCACTTTCTATGAGAAATGTGATAATGATCTTCTCGCTTCATTTGAAGACAGATTTCTATGTATAGAGGTATTGGGAAAGTATTTGTCTTTGGTGATTTTAATAGACAACCAGTAATGATGATTTTATCCAAGACGACACTGTTGGGTATGATGCTGCAAACTTTTTGTCAAGTACATCAAGATATGTTCCTGATGTTAATAACACTAAACGTATCATATGGATATCAGTTCCTGACTGTTATGTATTTTGGAATGGCCATTCACTTGCACTATTGACCTCTGTGACATTGTACCCTGATAATTCTGGTTGCTGTAACATGTCATGCTTCCGCTAAGAATAAAAAAAAAAAAATAGTGATTTAAACCAAGGATACCAGTACATATGTACAAGAGGTCGGTTCCAAGTTTTTTATGATTACCTGTTCGTCACGTCATTTGCAACCATATACAGGATGATTTTATGATTGAATTAAAAATAGCATTTTTGTGGATTTACTTAATTAATTGTATGCTTTAATATGAATGGCAATAATATCTTCTGAACTTTCATGGTTGCTTCAGAAGCCATAAAGGAATTTTACAATAGCTTATTACATCTTGGGATTAAAAGGTCATCCGGTCAAATTCTTGAATGACTGCCATGCTTGTTTATGATAAAAGTGGCTTCATGTAACTGACAAGAAATATTATGGGACTATAAGAATTTTGTTAGCATGCAGTGGCCTTATATTTAACAGCACAGACACCAATGGAGATATTGTTGAGTAAACCGTATGTAATGTTAGGCCCTTTATCTGTGCGTCGACAATCTTTGAATGCTCCCAAGTCATATCAGTTCAGTTACTGCTATTTTACATTTTGAAACACATTAATCAAATAAAGCTTATTATACCAAAAAGCTTTGGTCAACATAACGGTTACATCATGGATCAATTAAAAAAAATTGCTAAAAACCAGCCCTGTAGCTTATACTTGGGTGCAGCTTATTGCCTGGAAAACATGGTAATACTAGTAATTTACATTGTAATATAGATGAGCAAGCTTTCCTCAATCATTTTCATGGATAATCATCCACAGATTTACGAGAAAACAAAATGGTTTGGAATGTTTGAATGCTTACATAGATGGAAATGTACCTGACTCTATATTTCAAGAATTAGATATAAATATAAACTTTATTTATTTTACAACAATTGCGAAACAAGTTATGTCAATCACTCTTGTTGGCCCGGATGTAAGCGCGTGAGGGGTCTTATTGTTGGAGGAAACCGGAGTACCCGGGGGAAAACCCACGTGGTCGGGCAGGTGACCCCTTACCTTTTCACCTCTGTTCCGGGAATCGAACCCTGGTCAGCTAGGTGAAAGGCGAGTACGTTACCACTGCGCCACCCGACCACCCAATTAGATGATGACATTACTGAAGAAGAAACTGTAACAAATAACATACTTCCAAAGCTGGTGCTTACAACTTACGAATAAATGAATATTTCATTAAGGATAAAGATATACTCCTACCACATCTAGTATTATTATCTAATAATATTTCTAAGTCTGGAAACTATCCAAAATCTTGGTCTGTTGTTAACATAGTACCTGTTTTTAAACAGGGCAATAGAAATGATTCAAATAACTATTGTGGTATCACATTAATATGTTGCTTAGGAAAACTTTTTACTTCAATTTTGAATAAACGACTTATTGATATTTGTTCTGCAGATGTTAACTAGTAAAGTGCTATAAGAATATATTGTATTGCTGCTTTATTGATTATTAGAAAACATTTGACTTCCTTAACAGGCAAAACCTATGATATAAACTTATCTAAGAGGGCGAGACAGGAAAAATATTTAATATTGTACACAGACGACATGGTTCTGTTAGCTGAAAACACCTGAGGGTTTACAAAATGTGTTAGATGCTTTGTTGATATATACCAGTGATTGGGGGTTAACTATAAATACAGAAAAAAAAGTGATGGTTTTTACAAACGGGGGTAAATCAAGGAAAGTGATAAATGGAATTATAACAGATGCAAACTAGAAAGTATCAATGAGTTTAATTACGTAGGTGTTTTGTTAAATTTCAATAGAAAATTCAGGAAAACTCAGAAAAAAAATTGCAGTACAAGGAAAAAAGGCACTTTTTGCTGTAATCAATGTGTGCAAGAAAACTGATTTTAACGTTGAAACACAACTTCATGTCTTTGATACATATGTTGCTAGTATTTTGAATTATAGTTGTGAGGTCTGGGGAATGAATAAAGCATCCAATATCGAAAAATTACATTTAAGTTTTTGTAAAAAATGATTACGGGGTTAAGAAGAGCTGTACTTGTAGGGCCTCTCTTGTTGATACAACAGCCAGTAAAGCTATGGAGAAAATAGTCATATACTTATTAGGATCCTTTCCCAAACAGAGAGAAACAAATGAATATTAGTAGTAGGAGATTTTTCTTCTAAGTGAAAAAAGGCATCCCCCTTACCCAATTAGAAAGCAAAAACCATAGCACAGATACTTATTGGTAAGTCCTTTTCTAGGTGTGGCATTCTTAACTCGAACCAGGGTCCAGATTTTGAGTCCAAGCCTTTTCAAGAAAATTTGTAAAATCTTAGGGATGAGAAATACTAGGACCTCTCTGTATCACCCCAGATGTGACTGGTTGGTGGAAAGGTTTAATTGTACCTTAATTGGGATACTAAGTACTGACCAATCTGATTTGGACCTCCATTTGCCTCTGGAAACTATTGTAAGGGAACATGTAAAACAATAGCCGAGGGAACAGAAGTTTCAATATAATTCTAAAATCCATGGGTTGTCATTAGGGGTGATGATAAAGTTTTGCATTATACTGTGAGATGTAGGAGAGATGAAATTCAAAATTTTGAAATATTGGAAGGGGCCTTTTCTGATTGAAGCAACATTGTCAGATGTTAATTATATCCTTTGTAGGTCTGGGAGCAGGAATCAATAAGCTGTACACTTTAATGGATTGAAACTTTACTTATGATGAAAGAATAGAGGCGACAGTGGCTTAGGATTATCTCCCATGGGATGAGAAAGAGGAGGAGGCACTTGGGGGTCGAATGGAAGCACAGGTTCCTGATCGGGACAAGACTTGGGAACCAGCATGTGATGATGTCTGGGAGGAACTCTTAGAGGACACTCTGGCTCTTTTGCATGACAGTGTAGATAGCGATATGAGGTGGACTATATAGACAAACATGAACCCATAGAGATAGGTGAACCCAAGGAGGAATTGTGGGTATGCCCAGTATCACGACTTGGACGTCAACATAGACGGCCGCAGAAGTTGATGTGTTGTGGGACCTATGATCTCACTTAGAGTTTATTATTTAGGTTAATGTTGTTATAATGTGATTCTATTCTACTAGTTTAATTACTTATTATGATAGTAGTGAATAGTTTTTTTCAACTTTTCATATGTACCTGCATCGCTGGCACACCAACCCGGGGAGGGAGTCACAGAAGGACTCCTGTGAACCTGATGTGACACCTGCCTGTGGCAAAGAGAATTTCCAGCTGGTGGAAGAAATTTTCAACTGAAAACTAATTAAGAGAAGTGACAGTTTGTGACTTTCCTCCACAACAATTGATGTGGAAGTTCTGTTTTCCTCGGGATGCAACTGTATTGGAGAAATTCCCAATGTTGTGCCTCAGCTGGACATTGAACTCTGTTATCAACATTTCCTTAGGTCTACGTGGACCAGGCAGGTGACCTTGAGGGTTTTGCACTACACTATAGCTGAAGATTTGTGTGAATGACTTTCAGCATTGTAGGTGTTAGTTTGGACTTATTGTTAGTTAGATGTATTACTTAGGTTGTAACATCTTTAATTTTAATTCTATTGTAGGTAAGTGTTAACCACAGAGTTAAGTTTGAGTTACAGCTACTATGTTCAGGGGAAAGTGGTCATTATTGGCCATAGATTTATTGATAGGCAGGGCTAATAAAGGGAGACAGGGAGGGAAAGTTCTTTAGTAATTTTGGCTTAGAGTTGGTAGAGGTTAATTGTAAAGTCGGTAGGGAGAGTACAGGATGTGGTAGACTTAGTGGATATGTTGATTGGGGAAGGATTTAGGCCAGGGCTGGTTGTATTTCATGTGAAAGGTGGGGTGGGGTTTGCAATGATTTGCACTCAAGGGGGGTATGATAGGGCATGATTTATGGGGGTATTCCACATTATCCTCTATAGATTGGATATGTCGGGGGTTAGGAAGGAGGGAGAGTTTCACATCTCATGGCGGACAAAGCCTCAAACCTTCTGCCTGGTGGCGTTCAAGGGCTGTCAGGTCAGCCTTAACCTAACTCAGGCCTTTGACATGAAGGATCAAGGACAGGAGAACGGGGTTCAATGGTGCCTCCTCTCTGCCAGACTGTTCGGTGAAAGGGTCCATGAAATGCTGCGCCTCACTTTAAGGAATTTAGGAAGTTATAGGTTAGGGTAAAGCAAGGGTTAGGTTAGGTCTAAGCGGTGTAAAGACAGGTGCTGGAGAAGGAGTAGCAGATAGGAGGTCCAGGAAGGCGGCAATTAACATGTATATTAGGAGTGGGGGTGTAGGATTAGGAGTAGGTTTAGGAGGACTAGGAGTAGGTTTAGAGGAGGTTAGGAGTAGGATTAGCTGAAAGGAGGTTACAAATATTTGAGATGATTAGGGGGAGCAAGTAGGAGGGATTAACATGTTTTAGAGGGGGTTTTGGGGGTAGGAGTAGCAGATAGTATATATTAGGGGGAATGTAGGATTAGAAGTAAGTTTATAGGTGGGTTTATAGGAGTAGGAGTAGCAGATAGGAGGTCCAGGAGAAGGTCAGAATTAACATGTATGTTATGGAGGGGTGTAGGATAAAGAGTAGGTTTGTAGGAGGGCTGATAGGAGTAGGAATAGCAGAAAGGAGGTCCAGGAGAAGGCAGGGATTAACATGTATATTAGGGGAGATGTAGGATTAGGAGTAAGTTAAGAGGGGGTTGATAGGAGTAGGAGTAGCAGATAGGAGGTTCAGGAGAAGGCAGGGATTAACATGTATGTTAGGGGAGATGTAGGATTAGGAGTAGATTGATAGGAGTAGGAGTAGCAGATAGGAGGTCCAGTAAAGGCAGGGATTAACATGTATATTAGGATTGGGAGGGGTGTAGGATTAGGAGTAGGTTTGTAGGGGGCTTTATAGGAGTAGGAGTAGCAGATAGGAGAAGGCCAGGAGAACATGGTTAGGATTAACATAGTATGTTAGTAGGATAGGAGGTGTAGGAGGATTAACATGTATGTTAAAGGTTTAGAGGAGGGTTTAGGAGTAGGAGTAACAGAAAGGAGGTCCAGGAGAAGGCCAGGATTAACATGTATATAAGGGGGTGGGGGTGTAGGATGAGGAGTTAGTTTATAGGTGGGTTATAGGAGTAGGAGTAGCAGATAGGAGGTCTAGGAGAAGGCAAGGGACTAACATGTATATTAGGGAGGGTATATGATTAGGAGGAGTAGGAGTAGTTTTGGAGGGGGGTTTAGGAGTAGGAGGATCTGAAGAAGGCAGGGATTAACTTGTATATTATTTGGGTGTAGGATTAGAAATAAGTTTACAGGGGGTTTATAGGAGAATGAGTAGTAAATAGGTAACATGTATATTATATGGAGTTAGGATAGGGGAGTAGGTTTATAGGAGTAGGAGTAGCAGATAGAGGTCCAGGAGAAGGCAGGGATTAACATGTATATTAGGGAGGGGGTAGTTTAGGGGGGTGTAGAAGGAGAGATTAACATGTATAGGGGAGGGGGTGTAGATTAGGAGTAGTTTATAGGAGTAGGAGTAGCAGATAGGAGGTCCAAGAGAAGGCAGGGATTAACAAGTATATAAGTGGGTGTAGGATTAGGAGTAGCAAGTAGGATTAAGAGTAGGTATAGGGTGGTGTATAGGAGTAGCAGATAGGAGGTCCAGGAGAAGGCCAGGATTAACATGTTAATTAGGGAGAGGTATAGGACAAAGAGTAGGTTTGTAGGGGGGAGGGGTTATAGGAGTAGGAGTAGCAGATAGGAGGTCCAGGAGAAGGCAGGGATTAACATAAATATTAGAGGGGGTGTGGGATTAGAAGTAAGTTTATAGGGGGGAAGGCAGGGATATAGGGGTTAGGAGTAGCAGATAGGAGGTCAGATAGGAGGTCCAGGAGAAGGCAGGGATTAACATGTATATATATTTGGGGGGTATATAAGGAGTGGAAGTAGGAGGAGAAGGAGTAGTTTATAGGGGGGGGTTATAGGAGTAGGAGTAGCAGATAGGAGGTCTAGGAGAAGGCAGGGAAGGCAGGATTAACATGTATATTAGGGGGGATGTAGGATAGGAGAGGAGTAGGTTTAACATGTATATTAGGAGGGGGTTTATAAGAGTAGGAGATGGAGGTCCAGGAGAAGGCAGGGATTAACATGTATGTTAGGGAGTGGGCGTATAGGATTAGGAGTACATTTAGAGGGGGTTTATAGGAGTAGCAGATAGAAGGTCCAGGAGAAGGCCAGGATTAACATGTATGTTATGGAGGGGTGTAGGATGAAGAGTAAGTTTGTAGGGGGGGGGGGTTATAGGAATAGGAGTAGCAGATAGGTCCAGGAGAAGGCCAGGATTAACATGTATATTAGGGAGGGATGTAGGATGAAGAGTAGGTTTGTAGGGGGGTTTATAGGAGTAGCAGAAATGAGGTCAAGGAGAAGGGAGAGCTTAATATGTGAGCTAAGGGGATGTAGAATGAGGATTTAGTTTATAGGGTGGTTATAGGAGTAGGAGTAGCAGATCAGAGGTCAATGAGAAGGCAGAGATTAACATGTATATAAGGGGGTGTAGGATTAGGAGTAGCAAGTAGGATTAAGAGTAGGTATATAGGGGTGTATAGGAGTAGCAGATAGGAGGTATATAACATGTTATATTAGGGTGAAGTGTAGGTTTATGGGGGGTTATAGGAGTAGTAGTAGCAGATAGAAGGTCCAGGAGAAGGCAGGGATTAACACGTATATTAGAGAGGTGTAGGATTAAGAGTTGCATGTAGGAGAACTAGAAGTAGGTTTAAAGGAGGTTTCAAGGAGTAGGTGTAGCAGATAGGAGGTCCAGGAGATGGCATTGATTAATATGTTTATTAGGGTGGTGTAGGATGAGCAATAGTTTTAAAGGGGGTTGATAGGAGTAGGAATAGCAGATAGAAGGTCCAGGAGAAGGCAGGGATTAAGATGTATATTAGGGAGGTATAGGATTAGTAGTAGCAAGTAGGAAGACTAGTAGTATGTTTAGATGGTGTTTATATTAGTAGGGGTAGCAAATAGGAGGGCTGGTAGTAGATGTGGATTAACAGGTATATTAAGAGAGTGGTTGGAGGTTCAGCTCTATCAGATGTATTAGTTGGAAACTGACGAGCGGGGTTACCCCAGGTCATCAGTATTGTTTTTTCAAACACCAACAAAACAGGTAAACTCTAGTCTTGCTCCCTGTCAACAATCGTTAGGGTGGAGTTTTTTTTTCTGACAACTCATGTGTTTGGCAGCTGTCTTGGTCTAGTTTAGAGTAGGATGAAATTAATTGATGAAGCAAAAAATGTGATTCTGATCAAGCTGGAACCATTTATTTACCATTTACTATTAATTATGAAATACATACTCAGATACTTGTTGTTAGAATTTTGTTTTGTGATGGCTTCCCCACTGATATCTAGTCTAAGGGAGATAACTCACTCGATGCCAGCAGAAGAGTCTATCATTTTTGTTATATTTGTTATTTCCTTTTTCTTTGTATAGTTTTTATTATGTGTACATGTAATTACTGTTGTAGGTAATAGGTGAAGGGGTTGGTATTTAGTTCATGTAAAACTTTTGTATTTAGATGTTTGGTAAATTGCAAGTTTCTTGTAATTTAATAGTAAGATTTTTGACTGAGATTTGAGACTTATTCCAGGCAATCAGAAGAAAAATAATTGGTTCTGCTTGTCAGTTTTCTTCTGGATTGTGCCTTATTCTGCTCGATGATGGTGCTAAGAGTCTGCAGAAAGTGCACATTCCCCACATCAGCCATGAAGCTTGTACTGTCAGGTAGTGGGAAGTTTACTTGAGGCATATAGGCAGTAGTTTGGATAATTTACTCTTAAATTTAGCTATCCATTTTGTGTAAAGTTTATTTTTTTTATTGCAACAGTTACATGTTTTACTGGCAGACAGGTTGTGAGTGATTTTTAATTTAGAATGATGCCTCAGGGTCTGTCAGCTTCTGCTTGGTGTCCTGTAACCAGTTAATGCATTCTGTCAGTTTTCCTTTAAAAAAGAATGTTCCTCATGCCAAATTATATTTTAATTACATGAGATGGAGTTATGTATTGAATAAGAAAAAGTACAGCTAGGTTCGTTAAATCTGTTTGATTAGAAATGCTCAGAAGTGATCAACTAAACTATATTGATATATTTGATGGATAGAATTCCTTGACACATACCAGAGGGTCATGTCAGAAAAGTTTGGAGACAAGCCCATGATACACCCTCAAGGGGCCATCATGGCTTTAAAAAGACCCAAGGTAAGGTTCAGCAGTGTTATTTTGGAATGCAATGTGTCGAGATGTTCAACAATTGGTAAGGTCATGTTCAGCTTGTGGAGCTAAAAACGAAATCTGGTACTTACTTGTAGGGTCCCTCATGTAAATATGACAGCAAGTCCTTTTCCCCTTATGCTGTTATAATGTTGTAATTCTGTTTAATTACCTTTTTTGAAAGTAATGAAATATTTTTTTTTTAATTTTCATATGTTCCTCCGGGGTAAAGAGCCACGGAATGGCCCCTGTGAACCTGATGTGACCCTTGCCTGTTGAAAAGAAAATTTCCAGCTGGTGGAAGATATTTTTAATTGAAAATAAATTAAGAGAATTGACAGTTTATGACTTTCCTACATGTCAATCAGTGTGAAACTGCAGACGTGAGTGTGTTGTAGTAGCCCAGCTGGACATTGAACTCTGTAAGTAATATCCTATATGGACTAAGACCACAATTAAATACTTCCGGGTTCAGTACCCACGAATGAAGTCCCTAAAAATGTATGTATATTAGGGAAAAAATACTATGCCTCTTTGAATTGGATGTTTGCCTGTAAATTTGATGTAGATGTGTTATAGAGATAATCTAACTGTCAGTGTGTAAATCATTCATATTGAACATGTATTTTGTGCTGCAGGATCCAGTGTAACAAGTCCTGTTTTCACCTTTACCCCTGACCCGGATGTATATAGTTGATGTTGGTGACACACATGGGGGTGAAAATGCCCAATATGATGGGTTGAAACTTTTACATTTTGCTTTTCAGATGTTGATCTTGGCCAGGTGAAATGGAAATTTGCAGATGAAACTTTGGGACTTAGTTATGAATTTTAATGTTACAATGAAACATATAGTGAAATTAATTGTGGTCTTAGTCCTTAATGACATGCCTAAAAATCCATGTTTTTATTTCTCATACCCACATTTTTTGACCGATTCTCATACAAATTGGCATGGTTGTTCTATATTTTATGACTGATTAGGTAGTGAATTAATTTTTAATTGATCACTTGAATTATAATTAAAATTTTACTTCAATTTATTTTTTTTTTTAATTTTTAAACTTTATTTTCTGGAGTGATCAGGACATCTATAAATAACATCAAATTAGCATATTTGTGTTATTGTGTATTCCTACACCTGATTTTTAAAAGTTAAGATGGAGGATTTTTTCAAACTATACAAGTACAAGATGAAAATTCTGTGGTTAGCCCAGATAATGGCTTGTGTAGGATTTGGATTGGACCTGTAACAAGGACAGGAAAATATGGACTTCTGTCATTTAAGGACCCCAGTGATTTAAATTGGAAAAAGAAACATGCACACAGACTTGCTTTTATTTGTTTTTCTGAAAATTTAGAATTGTCAAGTGATCTGGACTGTTCCCATCTCTGTCATAATAGTTTATGTGTAAATGTAGAGCACATAAGTTCAGAACCTCATTTTATTAATAATAATAGGCAGTACTGTTTAAATTCAGATGTGTGTTATGGTCATTTAGGGTTCAGTGACTGCATGTTGGATTTGAAAATTTAATTAAGTTTTTATTGATTTGAGGGTATTAGCTATTGTACACTGATGTATACAACATTGTCCGACTACCACCACGTGGAGGTTCCCTCATTAGGTAGTCATATATTTTGTTGTTGTTGTTGCTGTTGTTGTAACATTATTTTGGGTTTTTTCTGATTGTTAACATGTCTCTAATAAATTTGTTGTCACCTCTTCTTCTCAATACAGGTGGTCCTGAGGCCGGTTGTCTCCCCTACATAGATGGATGTTGGGATCTAGCTGACCTCTCCTGTAGTCAGACTTCCGAGCGGACCTGGACCTTTTTGCATGCTGCTTGTGCTGTTCTGCTAACAACAACATACTTCTTTTCTTGACAGCAGGTTTGTATTGGTGCTGGTGTTGATATATTTCCTCTGAGCTAAATTGATCAAGTTTATGTTTGACCTTTCTACTCAGAGTACCACCAAAGTGTTCAACCTTCTTTTGGATGGCTTTCCCTGCAGTGTTGTTTAGGGTCAGAATGGTATTGTCTAACCTCCCTTCAGCATTTCTTCCAAAATTCTGATGTTTTGGTAAGGACACATTCAGGCTTCTGTGACAACCCTCGTTCTTCTGTGTAGATGTGCTGAGTCTCATAGATCGAATAACATCAGTGCTGAGTTTCATTTTCAGGAGCTCCAACACCAACATCTCGTCCTCCGATGTCATTTGAAGTTGATGGATCTGGTTCAAACTAAGGAACATTGATCGCACCCACCAGTTGTCACTGTCACCATCAGAGCACACCACGGAATGCTGCTTGCACTTAGAATAGTCACCTGTGTAGCAGGATACAGTAGCATCTAACACTGCAGGTAAACAAGTCGTGATAGTCTCAATGTTTCTGGAGTGAATTTTCATCAATTCCTTGGAAAATCAGACTGCTCCGGGCTTTCAAGTCTTGAGAAAATACCTTCTGAGCATGAGACCTCATCAGTCTGGTACCAGGAAACATTGACTCGCTCCACTTAGCACTGTTACATTTCCAGAACTGTGCTCTGCCTAGGTGAGTTGGGTCAGCCAGTCTCTCCACTTTCCACATGGGATGTAAGGCTCTCACGGCTTCCTGCAGGCCTTGGGGTCCAGTTCCATCTCCATCTGTGGTGGCATATTTTATGAGCACGCCTTGTCTAGTCAGTTGATCCCAAATGTCCTTTCCCATGGCATACTCGGACAAGCCGCCGTATCGGTCAGTGTTGACTGTGCAGTCAGGATGACCACCAGGACAGGTGACATCATATCCTTTTCCTCTCAGCCAAGCACCTGTCCAGCAAAGTTTGTTGTGGAGGGCACATCCAAATATCCACTTCTTAGGGGTAGATGTCTCGATACCCAGACTTAACCCCTGTGAGGCATTCATCCCTGGCTTCTTAGCACTTCCAAATGAGGTGCTGTTGTACCGCCCATCCAGATGTCAGCAACCTCTATTTTTGAAAATTCTTAGAAATAATTCGTCTTTGGGGAAATAAAATATGAAAATTCTTAGAAATAATTTGTCTTTGGGGAAACAAAATATCCATGACATTGTATAAAGGCATGAGACAATGTAATTTTACCTCCCACCAATGAAGTTGGAGGGGAGTATACTCGTTTCACTCCGTTTGTCTGTCCATCTGTCTGCCCGTCTGTCTGTAGACACAATCATTTCCGGACTCTATGTCTTGGAGCTTTTGACCTAGAGTAATGATACTTCACACATAGGATGCCTGTTACCCAAGGAGGACCTCTATTGTTTTTTAGGTCAAAAGGTCAAGGTCAAAGGTCCCAATACTAGACAAAAGCATTTCTAGACTCTATCTCGTGGAGCTTTTGACCTTGAGTGATGATACTTCAGGCATAGGATGCACATGGCCGAAGGAGGACTCTATTGTTTTTGGGGTCAAAATGTCAAAGGTCGAGGTCAAACAGTCTAATACTTTGTGGTTGCAATGGGGGTATTTTCGTCCCTTGGGACAGTTCTAGTTTAAATTGATTTTATTTTGTGTGTGGGATTTGGGTAACCCTGAATAGATCAGGCATCCTCCTACAGGTACACTCAGTGCACATATTGCTTTTCATTAATTACCAGACCTAACAAAATTTTTGCAGGTCACTTTAATCCTGCAATCAAATTCACTGCAAAAATTTCCCTGGTGTTGAAATAATCTCCAAACATGATAAATAGTGTTTGAGTCTGAATTGTGAAAATGACAACCTTACATGTATGTAGCATTCTGATAGTACATTAATAATTTTTCCTCAGTGAAAATAATCATGTTTACAGTATTCAGATGTTAAAGTGGTTTTAATATATCAGAAATTGTGTTGTCTCAATATAGTATTAAACAAAGTAGCATGTATATATATAGTATCTGTGAGATGGGAAAATTTTGATTATCTTTTTCAATTATGCATACTTGATATATTGTTTGCATTACACATTACAGCGTTGATGCTACCCCAGAAAATGGATCACTTGGACGTTTAATAAATGATGACTGCTACACTCCTAACTGCAGACCAAAAGTTAAAGAAGATGTGAATGGAAATCCTGTGATTTGTTTTTTCTCACTTTGTGATAAGGAGAGAGATATAGAACTTTTGTATAACTACGGTCTCGGAGGAGTGGATCAATATCCCTGGCGTGCAAAGGTAAATAACTTTGCATGGTTTGACTATTTCATATTTATGGGATGCTGTTACAGAAGTGTTATCATGTTTCATCGGTTTCCTGTTCAGCATGTTTTATTGTGCCTCTCATATTTACAGTAAAATATGGTTATAAATATTAACTGCATGCACCATGAATGCTTCATAGTAAACCTTTTACATTGTATCAAAACGCAGTCTAATGCATGTAGATTCATACAGCCTCTGCTTTGGAGTAAATTTGGCTTTTATAATATATTCATATAAATGTTAAAGAATTACAAGTGTTAATTTGGAGCCTTGCATGTAGACATTAACAAATATGTTTCAGGTATACATGTGTGCCTTTATTATATCATATGATTTCTTCTAAGGTCATCTACATTTGCAAGGTGGAAATGTGACACATTCACACTGTAGTTCAAACTTCAATAATTTGTTATTATGAGATAAAGTTCCTTGATTTGGATTTTTTTAGGTTTGTGATGTGGCCAAACTGTTTTAATGGTATTTTTTAATGAAATTTCCTTACATTACATGTACAGATTCATTAATTTTTCTTTAACTGATATTTTTGCATAGCAAGCTAAACGAGGTACAAGTATATCATGTCAGACCTATGACGAGTGTCTTTAGAACTTTAGTTGTACAGCATATGGGTGAACAGAAGTTCTAAACTGGCTTATATCTACCATACAACTGAAGTTTTCATATCATTTTTATTTTGCTTACTAGTAGCAGTTTATGAGACATTTTCAAATCTTTAGTCTTGGATACAAATTTGACCTTAACCTTTGACCTTTAAGCTCTTAAGGTTTAATTATACTTTACATATTCAACATAAACAATGCCCATAACTCAGGGAAGTACCTAATTAGATTCGAACCAATTGGTCAAAGGTCAAGGTCACAGAAGACTTTCATTCAGAATGAATTGAATTCTGGGCTTTTAAGTCAATTACCTTTTTCCTGAGGAATTTACATTGGTGATGTTTTTTGGCCAAAGAAAAATCTTATTCAAAGGTCAGGTTCACACAGTCTACAAAAGTACTTGATCAGTGTGATACAGCAACTCATAGGCTTTTTGGCTTATGAACTTCAAACTTTTTACACAGATAGAACATGCATAGAACATGCACAGAAATAGACATCAATAGATTTTGGGGTCACAAGGTCAAAGGTCAAGGTCACACAGACTCTGAAAGGACTGAAGCATTAAGACAGGACAAGTCAAAGACTGAAATGTGAATTTCAAACCTCATACACAGATAAAGCATGGACAGAGGAAGACATTTATAGATTTTGGGATCACAAGGTCAAAGGTCAGTGTCACACAGGCTACAGAAAGGCTTAAGCACTGTACAGCAAATAACTCAAAAGCATTTTAACTAATGAACTGCAAACTTCATACACATGAAGAGCATAGACAGAGAAAGACACCTTTGGATTATATGGTCAAAAGTTCAGTCATCAAGGTCATGATGGACTTAGGTCCATTGTGGGACCCTTGATTATTTTGTCAGTTTTCAAGTTGTCTTTAAAGACAACTTAAGCTTAAGCTAGAGTGATAATATTTTGCTTACAAGTAGCAAAAGATTAGCTTTCTTGAAATCTAAATGTATTAATGGATACCAGTTTAGCCTTTGACCTTGATTGATCTTTTGGTTTTAGTATTACAAAATGTTTTGATACATTGCATCTTTAAAGAAAATGCACCCGCTGGGTGAACTATGATTCTTTTGACAGCTTGTTTAAGTTTGTTTTTGTTCATCAATAATTTAATGAATTGTCAAATTCTTATTAACAATATTTTGTATGCTTTACCATGCTACACTTAAAGTGTACCCTGAGAGGTCATTAACCTTGACAAAACATAAAATACACTATGCCGAAAACGTGAATGCCGTGGAATGTTCCGTTAAGAGGCGTTGACCTCGTTTTCGGGCACCCAAACCTGTGACGTCATGTTCAACGCTTTATTTGATGCAGCCATATTATCTTTACTGTGCTACATGTGATTGTGATCTATTTTGGGATTTTCCGTGGTAATTTCTTTGTTTATTTACGTGAAAGTATTTCACATCTTCGTCTAAGGTAGTAATAACTTGCACAATGTTTGGGTGCAAATGTGTATGGTTGTCCTAAACACGGATTGTCGATGCATGACGTCGATAAATAAAACTGATTGTTGATTAAATAAAAGTATATTTGTTAGGTTGATATTTTGTTATTAATTCTACAACTAAACATTTTAAATTGATAGGCTAGCCTATGACTATAGGAATATTATTCCTTTAATCGTGAACGCCTAATACTCGGAGAAGGCCTAGTCGTGAATGGGTCACGGGAATTTTCACCCCGAGAATTTTCATAATACTATTATATAGTATAGAATAGAATTATTAGAATTTATAGAATAGGTTATGTGTGCATGTTGTTTGTATAACGTGCATTTGGTTTTTAGATCTTCCAGTAGACGATGTTGTTTAGTTATTAATTTTGCGATCGTAAAAATAACAATAAGATCACCAATCTTGATTTGAAAACACAGTTCACAGTGTAGAGATGTCATCTAAACTCATAATCACACCTGTGCCAGGTTAGGTAATTAGCACCTCTGTGGCTGGAAAAAACAATTGTGACACCTTTAGGGTAAAAACCAGTCAAATCATTGTATAAACTTCTAACATATCATTTTTTTTTATCAAGACAGCGGAGGGTGTTATAATTGGTTGTTGACACCCTATCTATATATATCGAAAATTCCCGACACCTCGTGAATGTATGTATAGTCTTGCACAAACGCGATTTCCCGACGTCAGAAATTGTTGATCGAGACTTGAAGATAGTACAATTAGTCCAAAACCACACCCAATTTTATTTTGTTTCTTTGAAACGACGATTCACTGTTCGACTACTTTCACGACTACTGGTAGACCCAGTGAAGTACGTGCCAATCTATGTTGCCCAAGCGATCGTCACTTTTCGAAGGGTCATTTACCTCCTCACTGGATACATCGTCTTGTAATTCCATTCAAATCGGTAATTCCGTCTTCAGACATATCATTCACACCATAATCAGACTCCTCAAAACTCATGTTCAAATCGCTCTCAGTTGCGGTGTCGTTGTCACTGTCAGTCATGTTGACTGCCATTTCTGTTGAACTTATGACGTCACGAGTAGAAGAGCCTCGATTCTGCGGAAATGACGATTCGGCTGATTAGGTCTGGGGGGACAGGTGAAAATCGACAACTTTGAGCTTTAATAACTCGACACTGGGGCGACGGATTTTGACGGGGTTTTCATTATTATTATTTTTACGGCATTCTTAACATTATATCTAAATATAAAATTACTCTCAGGGTACACTTTAACGTAATTAAACAAAACATAAAAAGACAATAAAAGGTTATTATGAACTTGAGCCAAGAGTTCATCTGTCTGTCAGTAATAACTTGCACATGTTTGGGTGCAAATGAAACCTGTTAAGGTAAAAGTTCAGTTTGATAACAGTTTTTCTGTCATTTGCTTAGAAAGGTCTGTCTATCTGTCTGGGTTTAATCACACTTTCATATTCAGCCATAATTTTATAGTGATAAGTTTAGACTCAATGGAAACATTAACCGTTATGGGGAACAGTACGACAGAAATGTCATAGCAGTCTCTTTGAAGACACTTTTTTACTTAAATGAATATAAATATATGTTTTCTTCAAACTTATTTGGAAAAGATATCTTGATAAAATACAATACTGGACAATGATCAAGGTTAAGTACAAGGTGGGAATCAGGTCACAATAGCAACACATGCATTCTCATTGAACACTTCTTTACTAGTATATTAAGGAAATGCTCAGTAGAACTAACTTCAGCTCAGCTTTTGTGATTTTTATGCCCCCGCCACGAAGTGGTGGGGGGCATTAAGAGTTACCCTTGTCCGTACGTCCGTCCCGTCCCGTCCCGTCCGTCCGTACGTCACAAACCTCTTGTCCGGAGCATATTTCCTGAACCGTTGCTTGTATTGAGAACAAACTTGACATGGATGTGCAGAAGCATGGGGCGGCGTGTCACATACCATAACCAGGTTTGTGACCACAAGGTCAAAGGTCAAAATCTAGGTCAAATCTCTGAAAAATACTTGTCAAAAACTCTTGTATTGAGATAAAACTTGGCATCAGTAGCATATGGTGGTGTGTCAACTATAACCAGGTCATGACCTTAAGGTCAAAGGTCAAACTTTAGGTAAAATCTCTGAAAGATACTTGTCTGGAGAATATTTCCTAAACCGTTGCTTGTATTGAGATAAAACTTGGCATGGATGTGCAGTAGCATATGGCAGTGTGTTGCATACTATAACCAGGTTCATGACCTCAAGGTCAAAGGTCAAAATCTAGGTCAAATCTCTGAAAAATACTTGGCGGGAGCATATTTCCTAAACTGTTGCTTGTATTGAGATAAAACTTGGCATTGATGTGCAGTAGCATATGGTGGTGTGTCGCATACTATAACCAGGTTCATGACCTTAAGGTCAAAGGTCAAACTTTAGGTAAAATCTCTGAAAAATACTTGTCCGGAGAATATTTCCTAAACCGTTGCTTGTATTGAGATAAAACTTGGCATGGATGTGCAGTAGCATATGGCAGTGTGTTGCATACTATAACCAGGTTCATGACCTCAAGGTCAAAGGTCAAAATCTAGGCCTAATCTCTGAAAAAACTTGTCTGGAGCATATTTAAGTCACATCACAGAAAAATGCTTGTCCGGGACGTAACCTAAAGCATTGCATATATTGAGTTCAAACTTGGCATGGATGTATAACAGCATGGAGCAGCATGTTGCGTACCAATATGGGGTTGAGACCGTCCATTCATTTGTCAAAAATCACTTGTCCTTGACAATTTTCCTGAACCGTTGCATGTGTTGAGATCGAACTTGGCATGGATGTGGAACAGCATAGGGCATCGTGTTTTGTGCCATTATGGGGTTTGTGACCTCAAGATAAAAGGTAAAAATCTAGGTCATACTTGTTAAGCCAATTTTAATTTAACTTCATACAAATATCAAAAATGCAAAGACCTCATGCAGTGTGGAGTTTCATGGTCCCAAGGTCAAGGTAGCTGTTGCTATTAATAGATCCATGCGGGGGCATTTATGTCTTACCGACATTTTCTAGTTCTAGAATGTGACCAGTAGAGCTGTATTTAAAATGTTGTATGTTATAAGATAGCTTAACCTTTTTTCTACCAAGTTTCAAACTAACTTTGTGTTGAATCTTTTATTGGCATCTATAAACTTTCATTTTTTAAACATATTTAAATCGATAGAAAATCGTATTAACTTATACAGAGTTGGTCTCTGATACATAATAATCTAGACTTTGTGTTACCAAGAAGATTAATCCAATAAAAGCTTTTAAAATGTTTTATAATTATTTCTGTCAAGTGATTATCTTCCTAGATCATGTTGATTAGAATGGTGAGGTATGTCATGTTTCTGTGCTGTCCATCTTTCTGTCTCTCCATTCATTGTGATAATCTCAGATCTTTTCTGCATACATAAATGAGTGAAGTTATTATTCAGTGAATTATAATGGACATGAATGATATAATAATTCCACTTCATTCCTGATGTTGATTTAGGTCATAAAATACATGTATGCGTTTTCTGTATCATGAAAATTTTAAGGTCTGCAATTTTATGTGAAAGGCAGATTCAGTTGGTGATTTATTGGGAGATAAATGCATAGATCTATCTAAGTAACAGATTGTTTGAAATCAGTTGCAGATTGCCACAACAAAAACAGATGCTTGACCAGCATTTTATTTTGTTGGACCACGTGTAACTTCCAATCCCAAACATTAAATGGTCCAATGGCAGACCTAAAATTGTTTTAAAAAATGAATCGTGAGATCAGATGAGGGTCAGAAAGGTTATGGAAAGCACACACACACACACAGATATATATTGATATTTATTATTTTAGGCCTTTGTAATTTTATCCTTTTTCTAGCTATTCAAACTTTGTGAGGAGGCTTAGAGTTAGAACAATTAAAGTGTTTGTATGAGAATCCATAGTAACATTCTCCTGCTATCGCTTAACTTTGGTCTTGGCTCCTTTTTTGTCCAGATAACCATTTTTCTAGGAGACATTCAACAGTGATTATTATTCTTTAAGAAATTGGAGATGATGGCATCATATAGTGGTAAGGACTAGTAATTGTATAGATCTTGTTTTATCAAAGTAAGTAAATTTGTAAAAAAAATGACTGATTTCTCTCACTGTTTATGCAGGTACATCTGGAAAAAAGATCTCTGGAAAAGCTTCACGGAAAAGCAAAAAAGAAACCCCAGATAGCTGATGTACATTGTACCATGCTTATTGTCATGTATCTTCTCAGTATGGATGACTGCCTGTCCCGTGTGAAGTAGTATGTTAGTATGTGAAGTAGAATGGGTAAAGTGTGTAAGTCCCCAATTCAGCACTTACCAGAGTGGGTAAAGTGTGTGAGTCCCCACTTCAGCACTTCTTACCAGAATGGGTGAAGTGTGTGAGTCCTCACTTCAGCACTTATCAGAATGGGTGAAGTGTGTGAGTCCCCACTTCAGCACTTTTTACCAGAATGGGTGAAGTGTGTGAGTCCCCACTTCAGCACTTCTTATCAGAATGGGTGAAGTGTGTGAGTCCCCACTTCAGCACTTATCAGAATGGGTGAAGTGTGTGAGTCCCCACTTCAGCACTTTTTACCAGAATGGGTGAAGTGTGTGAGTCCACACTTCAGCACTTCTTATCAGAATTGGTGAAGTGTGTGAGTCCCCACTTCAGCAGTTTTTACCAGAATGTGTGAAGTGTGTGAGTCCACACTTCAGCACTTCTTACCAGAATGGGTAAAGTGTGTAAGTCCCCACTTCAGCACTTATCAGAATGGGTGAAGTGTGTGAGTCCCCACTTCAGCACTTCTTATCAGAATGGGTAAAGTGTGTGAGTCCCCACTTCAGCACTTCTTACCAGAATGGGTGAAGTGTGTGAGTCCCCACTTCAGCACTTATCAGAATGGGTGAAGTGTGTAAGTCCCCACTTCAGCACTTGGGTGAAGTGTGTGAGTCCACACTTCAGCACTTCTTATCAGAATGGGTGAAGTGTGTGAGTCCCCACTTCAGCACTTTTTACCACAATGGGTGAAGTGTGTGAGTCCACACTTCAGCACTTCTTACCAGAATGGGTAAAGTGTGTAAGTGTGTGAAGTCCCCACTTCAGCACTTCTTACCAGAATGGGTGAAGTGTGTGAGTCCCCACTTCAGCACTTCTTACCAGAATGGGTAAAGTGTGTGAGTCCCCACTTCAGCACTTCTTACCAGAATGGGTGAAGTGTGTGAGTCCCCACTTCAGCACTTATCAGAATGGGTGAAGTGTGTAAGTCCCCACTTCAGCACTTTTTACCAGAATGGGTGAAGTGTGTGAGTCCACACTTCAGCACTTCTTACCAGAATGGGTAAAGTGTGTAAGTCCCCACTTCAGCACTTATCAGAATGGGTGAAGTGTGTAAGTCCCCACTTCAGCACTTATCAGAATGGGTGAAGTGTGTAAGTCCCCACTTCAGCACTTCTTACCAGAATGGGTGAAGTGTGTGAGTCCCCACTTCAGCACTTCTTATCAGAATGGGTAAAGTGTGTGAGTCCCCACTTCAGCACTTCTTACCAGAATGGGTGAAGTGTGTGAGTCCCCACTTCAGCAATTCTTATCAGAATAGGTGAAGTGTGTAAGTCCCCACTTCAGCACTTATCAGAATGGGTGAAGTGTGTAAGTCCCCACTTCAGCACTTCTTACCAGAATGGGTAAAGTGTGTAAGTCCCCACTTCAGCACTTATCAGAATGGGTGAAGTGTGTAAGTCCCCACTTCAGCACTTCTTACCAGAATGGGTGAAGTGTGTGAGTCCCCACTTCAGCACTTCTTACCAGAATGGGTGAAGTGTGTGAGTCCCCACTTCAGCACTTCTTATCAGAATAGGTGAAGTGTGAAATTCCCCACTTCAGCACTTCTTATCAGAATGGGTAAAAAGTTATTTGTTTCTTTTGTGGTGCTTGACCCTTCTTCCCAGTACTTTGCTCCTCTACATGTTTGGTAGTACTGTATTGAATTCCTTCATTTTTGTTTGTAGCATATTTGTGTCCAGATGAAGATAAGAGCAGTTCCCATGGAAACACATCGTCAAATGTCATAGAATTGGAGACAAACACAGGTAAATAGTTATTTGTATTTCATATTGTGTTCAACTCTTCTTTAGATTGGTGATTTTCCTGGTACTTTTCTACTTAATGTGTTTGATAGAGCAGTATTGAATTTCTTCATTTCTTTGTTTTAAGTCAAAAGTTAAAGAAGTCAATATTGAAAGTAATTTCTTAATTGTCGAAGTTCCCATGTGTTGCCTGGAAAAATAAAGCTGAAGCTAAAGTTCACTGTCTGATCACCTGTCTGTCCTACCTTAAAGGAACTTTCTAGTTTACTGTATAAGCAACTTTTGCATAATTTCAGATTGGGTTCTTGTGTATGGAACAGTTACGGTTTTCTCTAAACATGGGGAAAGACTCCAGACTTACCCTATGTATAAAGATAGATGCATTTTTGGAAGGTAAGTATTTGTCAGAGATATAACACATGTACCAATTTGATCCTGAAGTTAATATCTAAAGGAAAATCACATTCGAAGTTTTTCTTTAGTGTTTGTGTGTTTTGTGTGTGTATCTTTCTGTTACATCTACAACTGTCAGTCAACAGTTGTACTTTAGTTGAGGGCTCACTTGAGCTAATGAGGGCAGCAAAATTTAGTCCATTATTTATTATATCCAGCAAAACTTTGCTTTTCATGTTTCTGATGACTACTCTGCTACTGCTTATGGATTTGATAAAAGCATGTAAGCTTGACTTCTGGTTTACAACTGCTGCAGGACATCAAAAAAAAAAAAAAGAACTGTTAAGAAATTGCTCAGGTTTGTTGTATTTTCATGGTGCTCAATTGAGGGATATAGGCCCACATAGTCCCTCATTCTAATTCAGTTCAGTGAGTTGAATTATGATGTTCAGATTAAAAACCGTAGCAAATAGGACCATTGCATTTTAGTTATAAATTCTTTATGTCATCAGGATCTTTCGGCAAAGATGCAGGAGACATACAGTAATCACTTTGACCACTCATCCTCTCAGGAGTACAAAATTTGAATCTTGTTTCATTCAGAAACTGCAACTATACACAGTGCAGTTTGAGTGTAGTGGAGAATCTACACAAAACACTGTGGAAAAGTTTACACAAAACAATGAAAATCAAGACAAAATTTTCCTTTGCTAGTAAAAAAACAGTGTTCTTGTTTAGATTCTGCATAGTCAGGTTTAATTTGGCCCCCGTTCCGTTTAATATCTCACTAAAGCTACACTCTACTGGAGAGGGAGGATAGAGAAAGACTCATATTGATGTTTGGGTCACAAGATAAAATGTGAAGGTCATTGTGACTGTAAGGGGCAAATAAGCATGGTCAAAAAATCATTTCTACGATTCTTCTCTAAAGTTCAAGTTCATTTATTGAGTATTTTAAAGGCGTGCAGGCCAAGAGTACATTTTACAATATTTATACATACATTAATATTGTAATTCATTTACCTATATTTTCTTTTTATATATAAACAATGAGAGTTGAACATAAGTATCTCTACATGTAATTTATGATGTTATTCTCAAACATAAACACAATTAAACATTCACTTAAACATAACTACTGCACAAGTATACGACATGACTATATGTGGACTCTGATTGCATATGCCACAGAGTGACATTTTCAAGGTTGCTAGTAAATTGTGCTTCATAATCTTCATCGGATACTAAATTCAATCACAGTAATCAATTGAAATCTCATATATGTATTCTATACAGATATCACACATGCATAACTATAATGTATACATGTAGTGTTATATTGATACATGTTCAATGGTCCATGTCAAAGCTTTATGAATGTCACATATAGGACCAATCCAAGAGATTAGCTGTTCTCTTGTATATAAGTGTCTCTGACTGTATTACATTTGGATATGGAAACTCCAAGTCTTTTTAAGAATTTGCCATCTTGTGATGCCATACACTCACTTAAGGACATTGAGTAAACTTCAGGAACGTAAGAATTTCTTATACTGTCATACAAGGTACACCTTTTTAAAACATGTTGTTCATATCCAATAAAATTATTATCAGATTTTGAGCAAATGCAACAAATATGTTGATTTACATCCAATTTGTTATAGCTTCCTTTTTCTATCTGTAAGTCATGATTTGAGATATGAAACTTACACAGTTGCCTTCTATGTTCAGTAATTGTTACAGCTGTTAAATAATACTCATACACCACATCTGATTTAAACGTACGATAAGTTACTAGTTTGTTTGATGTATTTATAGCATGGGCCCAGTATTGTTTATAATTATCAATCAGACGCTGACGAAAAACACACAGAAAGTAATTTTCATCACCACATCCTTGATATTCCCAAACATCACCTAAACCATTTGAGTAAATTGTTTTACATTACTTGCCCATGTTTTATTACCATTTCTATCCAGCTCAAAAAGCATCTTATGACATGACTTGGCTACAGTCACCCATATTCAACAATCTGAACCAGTACTTGATACATCTGACATGACAATCAATAAAGATTGGTAACCTACCACACTCTCCTAGTACTGCTTCTGTTGAAGCACTGTTTGATACCATAAGTAAAGTTTTACAAAACCTCAAGTGTATAGACTCAATAATGTCTCCTGCATCAAACCCCCATACTTCTGAACCATAAGTGATGATGGGTTTTATCATTGTATCAAATATTTTGAACATTAAGAAGTGTGGTAGGCCTCCCACTCTCTTACTAAATCTATTTATAACACCCAAGGCTTTACGGGCCTGTAATACTAAGGTATGCTTAGCTTTAGCTTTAGTGTAAACACATTTCCTAAATATTTGTACTGTGATACAACCTCTAGCTGTACTCCTTCAAGATACCATTTTTCATAATTTCTGAGGCGACCACCTCTTCTAAACACCATGACTTTAGTTTTGTCAATGTTGACTTTCATTTTCCATCTTTTACAAAATATTGATAGACTATCTGCCAATTTTTGTAGAAATCTATGTACTCCCAGATGAAATAGATGAACTATTCAGAAGAAAAGCGAGGTAACATTACTGAATAGTTCATCTATGAAAATACTTTGACATCTTTGTTCTTCATATAAATATATCAGGTCTGTTACATAAATACAAAACAAAAATGGGCTGGCCATACAGCCTTGTCGAGTACCGACACAACAATCAAAGGTCTCTGTATAACTTATAAGACCTGTATTTGGTACTCTAATACAAGATTTCATCTGGGAGTACATAGATTTAAGTACTTGCAATATTTTGCCATGAACACATTTGGAGCAAATCTTCTACCACAAATGTTGATGGTCTATACAGTCGAAGGCTTTTTGGAAGTCGACGAACGTACAATAAAAACGACCTCTGCTTCTTGATAAATATTTCTGTATCATGGCTTGCAGAAAGAATATTTGATTCTGGGTAGAATAACCTTTCCTAAATCCTGCCTGACATTCATGGATAATGTTTTCACTATTAGCCCAAGCTGTAAGTCTATTACTTAAAACTTTGGTGAAGACTTTCCCAACAACACTTAGTAGAGATATACCCTTGTAGTTATTGGGGTCATTTCAATCTCCCTTCTTATGTATAAGGCATATAGCAGCAACGGACCATGATTTTGGAAATACACCCAAATTAAAAACAGTGTTGAAAAGATCGCAGATGAAATAGATATATTGATTATTTGCGTTCTTTAGAAATTCAACAATAATAGAGCCCATGCCACCTGCTTTCCCACACTTTAACTGAGATATTATCTTTCTAACCTCTTCTAAACTAATAACCTCATTTAGTACTGGGGGTGTATTTTCTTCACATTCAGGACAGACATTTTCATGGGCATCTAACTGAAAGAATGCTTTCATTAAAATTAATGTCAATGACTGGGTTTCCACTGTTTAAGAGCCCTTTAAAGTACACATACCATTTTTCTGTCGATATCTTAGCACCTGAAGTTGCAGTTTTAGAGTACTTTTTCACATTTGCCCAAAACCTATTTGGGTTTTCACAGCTATTAACCATATCATCCTGTATTTTACCTTTATGTAATTCTTTCTTATCCCGACATAGTTTTCTAAACTGCGTTTTACTATCAATGTATTCTTCAACATTCGTGACATTTGACACTACTCTCATTCTATCTATCTTTGAGTATTTGTCCTGTTTTGCCCTATGACATTCAGCATCCCACCATTCAGGTTGTCTCTTTCCTTTCTGGTTATATGTTTTAGCTACTCTCATTTGGACTGCTGCCCTGTGAAATATTTCCTCAAGATGTTTAACAGATTCATCAACATCTGTTTGCAGTAAGGAGTAACATTCTTCAAACATGGTACAAGCTGTATCATCTTGTAGTCTATCCCTGAACTCATCTGCCCTTAGCTTATCCCATTTAAATCTAGTTCCTTCCAAAATATCTACTTTTTCCTCCACATTTTCTCTTACACTATTGCTTTGTACATTAAGGTCAAAAGCTATGGTCAGAGAAATCTTTATATAAGACGTCAAAATATGTTACACTATTGAAAAGTTCGCTTCTTACAATGGTGTAGTCTACTACACTTGCAACATTGTCTTTTACACAGGTAAGTTTTCCAACCTCATCATCAGACATTCTACCATTCAAAAAGTGCATGTTGTATTCACAACATAAATCAATAAGGTTTAAACCAAAAGAATTCACAACATCATCTTGGCTATTTCTTGGAATATTAAAATTGTCTGATACATACCAGTCTGCAATATCTAAATGGGATGCATCATCATCTATAATAAAGTCATCAAGGTGACCTATCCTTGCATTGAAGTCACCTGTTAGGATGAGATCAAATTCATCAAATTTTCAATTTATATTTTCTAAGACTTTGTCTGTTAACGTTCCCAGCTCGATTTGTTTGATACCTGCTAATAGCCATTTTTTCATATAGACTGCAATACCACACACACCTCTACCCTTCTCTCTACCCTTTACATGAAAACATATCATAGCCTGGCAACATGTCATCTAAATCATCTTGATTTTTTTACCTTGTTTTAACAATACCAATAATATCAAATTTTTCTGTCATCTCAATGAATTCATTATTTCTATAATGTCTCTTTGATCCTCCTACATTCAAAGTCATGAATCTTAAACTGCTAGTAATTCAAATGATCTTAAGGTGACATATGAAAGGGTATGCCTTGCAGTTGTGCACCTTGGGTTTGAATGGGGGATCCTATCTGTGGGGGAAGGGCTAACAAGTGTGGTCCAAACAAATCTTCCTTGCTTCTTCTCCCAGATGGTTACAGATACAAATGATCTGAAGGTGCAAATGAAAGAGTATAACTTTTAGTTGTGCACCTTGGTTACAAATGGGGGTCCTGTCCCGAGGGAGGGGCGAATGGTAAGATATCAATCATGTCAACATGCGGGCATATCATGCACTCGCTAGCAGAGCCCTATTTTTAAGCAATGCTAAATACTTCATGTATGTCCTTTTATTTAGCACAATGATCAAGTTTCAGCAGCAAAGATTCAAAGTAGGAATTTTCCTTTCATAAACACAACCTTGATATAGTGCATTTGAATCGTGATATACTTTTCTTTGTTCTGAAATTCTTATATTGTTAAAGTCATGCATAAGGGCACTAATCATGGTGCTAATGCTGCTAAATTATGAATCCTGCTAAAATAAGTACAAGCTTTTGAATTGTCAAGTGATAGCTAGATCAATGTTAAGAGAAAGTGCTTTGCCCTGCAGTCCTGAAACTTGATTAACAAATTGGTCATGCCTACAAAACACCTTAATGAAATCCCTTGAAGAAACATTAGACTGAGTATATGATAAGGTAACTACATCTCTCCGTCATTTCTTTCTTTCATTTATGATTTGGAATAAACTTTAGCACAACAATTTTTGCTGTTTGCACACTTTTTCTCCACATTGCCATGAAAATTAGATTGTACAAATAAAAAGTCCAGGTCAAGAAAAGAAATTCTGAGATAAATGTGCAGAATACAGTACAAGTAATAAAGGATTGCTATCTGAAACTGAACTTCGGTCATCCAAAGTACTGGAATACACAATGTACACTTATACTGAGACTGATTATTGAAATGGACAACATTTCCTGTACATGAATTAGTTACATTGTGATAAAGAAGTGAAATACATAAATTTTTACTTTAGACACAACATTATCTTAAAACTTGAACTGGAAACATACACTACAAATACTGAAAAATGCAAAGGTGACTTAACACACAAATCATATATAACTGAACTGGGGTCATACACTCATAATTAAATAAAGTAAAGTAATTGGGGACTTAACACATAACGTCATCTATAACCTAACTGGGGACTTAACACATAACATCATCTATAACCTTACTGGGGACTTAACACATAACATCATCTATAACCTAACTGGGGACTTAACACATAACATCATCTATAACCTAACTGGGGACTTAACACATAACATCATCTATAACCTAACTGGGGACTTAACACATAACATCATCTATAACCTAACTGGGGACTTAACACATAACATCATCTATAACCTAACTGGGGACTTAACACATAACATCATCTATAACCTAACTGGGGACTTAACACATAACATCATCTATAACCTAACTGGGGACTTAACACATAACATCATCTATAACCTAACTGGGGACTTAACACATAACATCATCTATAACCTAACTGGGGACTTAACACATAACATCATCTATAACCTAACTGGGGACTTAACACATAACATCATCTATAACCTAACTGGGGACTTAACACATAACATCATCTATAACCTAACTGGGGACTTAACACATAACATCATCTATAACCTAACTGGGGACTTAACACATAACATCATCTATAACCTAACTGGGGACTTAACACATAACATCATCTATAACCTAAACTGGGGACTTAACACATAACATCATCTATAACCTTCCTGGGGACGCAACATATAACATCATCTATAACCTAACTGGGGACTTAACACATAACATCATCTATAACCAAACTGGGGACTTAACACATAACATCATCTATAACCTAACTGGGGACTTAACACATAACATCATCTATAACCAAACTGGGGACTTAACACATAACATCATCTATAACCTAACTGGGGACTTAACACATAACATCATCTATAACCTAACTGGGGACTTAACACATAACATCATCTATAACCTAACTGGGGATTTAACACATAACATCATCTATAACCAAACTGGGGACTTAACACATAACATCATCTATAACCAAACTGGGGACTTAACACATAACATCATCTATAACCTAACTGGGGACTTAACACATAACATAACCAAACTGGGGACTTAACACATAACAGCATCCATAACCTAACTGGGGCCTTAACACATAACAGCATCTATAACCAAACTGGGGACTAAACACTTAACCTCATCTATAACCTAACTGGGGACTTAACACATAACATCATCTATAACCTAACTGGGGACTTAACACATAACATCATCTATAACCAAACTGGGGACTAAACACATAACATCATCTATAACCTAACTGGGGACTTAACACATATATCATCTATAACTAAACTGGGGACTAAACACTTAACCTCATCTATAACCAAACTGGGGACTTAACACATAACAGCATCCATAACCTAACTGGGGACTTAACACATAACGGCATCTATAACCAAACTGGGAACTTAACACATAACATCATCTATAACCAAACTGGGGACCTAACACATAACATCATCTATAACCTTACTGGGGACTTAACACATAACATCATCTATAACCTAACTGGGGACTTAACACATAACATCATCTATAACCAAACTGGGGACTAAACACATAACTATGCATGTGTTGTCTGGCATCAGAAATATGGTACAATTGTCAATTTTTCCATTTGACGAAAAATGCGGCGACCGGAGCCTGTGATTGGTCTAAATTTAGATATGACCCGACTTTGTTGAAAATTGGTATGCATATGCTGATGGACATCAGAATCATTAGCATCAGAAACATGGTGCCAGTGTCCAGTTTTTATTTTCACGAAATCTGCGTCGACCGGAGGCTCTGATTGGTTGAAATTTAGATATTGTCCGATTTCGATGATTTCTTTTCTATATTTTATTGCAACAGACTGGGCTTTAAATATTTTTTTCTGTTTGCTGTTTATTTAAATGTATTAATATATTGTTAAAACACAAAAAATATCTATTTATTTGCCATTCAACCGTTTAATAATTATTTGTATATCTATGTATGAAAAAACAGTTCATGGAGAAAGAGATTACAATGCGTATTTTCGAGGGTCATTGACTTGTAATAATGTTTTTCGTTCTGGTTTCGGATGATGGAATTATTTTCTCTTTACGCAATGAAATGCAGTTATATAACTAATTATAAAGGGTGGCTGACAACAGATGTAAAAAAATATAAATTGAATATTCATTGAAATTTTGTTGCCAACGTGGTATGTATATGTCAAGGCATGTATTGTTTGACAATCCGAAACATGGTGCAAGTGTCGGTTCTTATTTTTGATAAAAAATGCGTCAGCGGGAGCCTCTGAGTGGTCGAAATTCAGATATGGTCCGAGTTCGATGAAACTTAATTTGTATGCGGTGTTAGACACCTTAAAAAGTAACCATTTTAGCATAGAAGTGAATAGAAATAAGCACAATCTATCCCAAACCCTAACCCTAAACCTAACCCTAACCCTAACCGTAACAATGGCATTATGCTAAAGTGACACCATTTATGCTATTTCGGTAACATACTTATGCGAGTTTGGTTCTAACCCTAACCCTAACGGTGTTCCAAATTAGCATAAAAAGTAACCAATCTAGCATGAAAATGTTATTAAACTAGCACAACCTAACCCTAACCCTAACCCTAACCCCAACAGTCGCATTATGTTAAAATTACACCATTTATGCTACATTAGTAACATTTTGTATGCTAGTTCGGCTCCAACCCTAACCCTAACGGTGTTCCCAATTAGCATAAAAAGTAACCACTCTAGCATGAAAATGTTACTAAATTAGCACAGCCTAACCCTAACCCTAACCCTAATTTTATGCTAAAGTAACATCATATATGCTATATTGGTTACATCCTTATGCTAGTTTGCCTCTAACCCTAACCCTAAAATTGGTAACCGTAGTAGCATTAAGTGTTGTGAATTTAGCATAAAAGTAACCATTTCAGCATAGGTTGTTTTTTTAAAGTGGTTCAGGTCGTCAGTTGTGCATCGGAGGAATTCAAACTCAATTCGCTGTTGATTATGCTTCACGAAGCCCTAAAAGATTCTCACAAACACGTGTACCCTATTTGCCGTTGCATTTATACCACTTGATAGCTGCTTCACTGGATTTTCGAAACGACCATCAATTATTAAAAAAATAAAGATGACTTAAAAAAATATATTGAACTCAATTTTATTTTTAAGATTCATTCCGGACAAGGATCAGGGATTAGGGTCAAATGGATCGATACTCTTCTTGCCTTACTACATGTAGGCCTAATGGTATGCATGTATTGTCTGGCATCGGAAATATGGTACAATTGTCAATTTTTTGATTGGACGACAAATGCGTCGAAAGGAGCCTGTGATTGGTCGAAATTTAGATATGACCCGACTTTGTTGAAAATTGGTATGCATGTGTTGTTTGGCATCAGAAACATGGTACAGGTATCCATTTTTCGATTTGACGAAAAATGCGTCGACGGAGCCTGTGATTGGTCAAAATTTAGATATGGTCCGATTCCGATGAAAACTGGTATGCATGTGTTGTCTGGCATCAGAAATATGGTACAATTGTTAATTTTTCGATTTGACGAAAAATGCGTCGACCGGAGCCTGTGATTGGGCGAAATTTAGATATGGTCCAATTTCGATGAAAATAGGTATGCATGTGTTGTCTGGCATCAGAAATATGGTACAATTGTCAATTTTTCCATTTGACGAAAAATGCGGCGACCGGAGCCTGTGATTGGTCTAAATTTAGATATGACCCGACTTTGTTGAAAATTGGTATGCATATGCTGATGGACATCAGAATCATTGGCATCAGAAACATGGTGCCAGTGTCCAGTTTTTATTTTCACGAAATCTGCGTCGACCGGAGGCTCTGATTGGTTGAAATTTAGATATTGTCCGATTTCGATGATTTCTTTTCTATATTTTATTGCAACAGACTGGGCTTTAAATATTTTTTTCTGTTTGCTGTTTATTTAAATGTATTAATATATTGTTAAAACACAAAAAATATCTATTTATTTGCCATTCAACCGTTTAATAATTATTTGTATATCTATGTATGAAAAAACAGTTCATGGAGAAAGAGATTACAATGCGTATTTTCGAGGGTCATTGACTTGTAATAATGTTTTTCGTTCTGGTTTCGGATGATGGAATTATTTTCTCTTTACGCAATGAAATGCAGTTATATAACTAATTATAAAGGGTGGCTGACAACAGATGTAAAAAAATATAAATTGAATATTCATTGAAATTTTGTTGCCAACGTGGTATGTATATGTCAAGGCATGTATTGTTTGACAATCCGAAACATGGTGCAAGTGTCGGTTCTTATTTTTGATAAAAAATGCGTCAGCGGGAGCCTCTGAGTGGTCGAAATTCAGATATGGTCCGAGTTCGATGAAACTTAATTTGTATGCGGTGTTAGACACCTTAAAAAGTAACCATTTTAGCATAGAAGTGAATAGAAATAAGCACAATCTATCCCAAACCCTAACCCTAAACCTAACCCTAACCCTAACCGTAACAATGGCATTATGCTAAAGTGACACCATTTATGCTATTTCGGTAACATACTTATGCGAGTTTGGTTCTAACCCTAACCCTAACGGTGTTCCAAATTAGCATAAAAAGTAACCAATCTAGCATGAAAATGTTATTAAACTAGCACAACCTAACCCTAACCCTAACCCTAACCCCAACAGTCGCATTATGTTAAAATTACACCATTTATGCTACATTAGTAACATTTTGTATGCTAGTTCGGCTCCAACCCTAACCCTAACGGTGTTCCCAATTAGCATAAAAAGTAACCACTCTAGCATGAAAATGTTACTAAATTAGCACAGCCTAACCCTAACCCTAACCCTAATTTTATGCTAAAGTAACATCATATATGCTATATTGGTTACATCCTTATGCTAGTTTGCCTCTAACCCTAACCCTAAAATTGGTAACCGTAGTAGCATTAAGTGTTGTGAATTTAGCATAAAAGTAACCATTTCAGCATAGGTTGTTTTTTTAAAGTGGTTCAGGTCGTCAGTTGTGCATCGGAGGAATTCAAACTCAATTCGCTGTTGATTATGCTTCACGAAGCCCTAAAAGATTCTCACAAACACGTGTACCCTATTTGCCGTTGCATTTATACCACTTGATAGCTGCTTCACTGGATTTTCGAAACGACCATCAATTATTAAAAAAATAAAGATGACTTAAAAAAATATATTGAACTCAATTTTATTTTTAAGATTCATTCCGGACAAGGATCAGGGATTAGGGTCAAATGGATCGATACTCTTCTTGCCTTACTACATGTAGGCCTAATGGTATGCATGTATTGTCTGGCATCGGAAATATGGTACAATTGTCAATTTTTTGATTGGACGACAAATGCGTCGAAAGGAGCCTGTGATTGGTCGAAATTTAGATATGACCCGACTTTGTTGAAAATTGGTATGCATGTGTTGTTTGGCATCAGAAACATGGTACAGGTATCCATTTTTCGATTTGACGAAAAATGCGTCGACGGAGCCTGTGATTGGTCAAAATTTAGATATGGTCCGATTCCGATGAAAACTGGTATGCATGTTGTCTGGCATCAGAAATATGGTACAATTGTTAATTTTTCGATTTGACGAAAAATGCGTCGACCGGAGCCTGTGATTGGGCGAAATTTAGATATGGTCCAATTTCGATGAAAATAGGTATGCATGTGTTGTCTGGCATCAGAAATATGGTACAATTGTCAATTTTTCCATTTGACGAAAAATGCGGCGACCGGAGCCTGTGATTGGTCTAAATTTAGATATGACCCGACTTTGTTGAAAATTGGTATGCATATGCTGATGGACATCAGAATCATTGGCATCAGAAACATGGTGCCAGTGTCCAGTTTTTATTTTCACGAAATCTGCGTCGACCGGAGGCTCTGATTGGTTGAAATTTAGATATTGTCCGATTTCGATGATTTCTTTTCTATATTTTATTGCAACAGATTGGGCTTTAAATATTTTTTTCTGTTTGCTGTTTATTTAAATGTATTAATATATTGTTAAAACACAAAAAATATCTATTTATTTGCCATTCAACCGTTTAATAATTATTTGTATATCTATGTATGAAAAAACAGTTCATGGAGAAAGAGATTACAATGCGTATTTTCGAGGGTCATTGACTTGTAATAATGTTTTTCGTTCTGGTTTCGGATGATGGAATTATTTTCTCTTTACGCAATGAAATGCAGTTATATAACTAATTATAAAGGGTGGCTGACAACAGATGTAAAAAAATATAAATTGAATATTCATTGAAATTTTGTTGCCAACGTGGTATGTATATGTCAAGGCATGTATTGTTTGACGATCCGAAACATGGTGCAAGTGTCGGTTCTTATTTTTGATAAAAAATGCGTCAGCGGGAGCCTCTGAGTGGTCGAAATTCAGATATGGTCCGAGTTCGATGAAACTTAATTTGTATGCGGTGTTAGACACCTTAAAAAGTAACCATTTTAGCATAGAAGTGAATAGAAATAAGCACAATCTATCCCAAACCCTAACCCTAAACCTAACCCTAACCCTAACCGTAACAATGGCATTATGCTAAAGTGACACCATTTATGCTATTTCGGTAACATACTTATGCGAGTTTGGTTCTAACCCTAACCCTAACGGTGTTCCAAATTAGCATAAAAAGTAACCAATCTAGCATGAAAATGTTATTAAACTAGCACAACCTAACCCTAACCCTAACCCTAACCCCAACAGTCGCATTATGTTAAAATTACACCATTTATGCTACATTAGTAACATTTTGTATGCTAGTTCGGCTCCAACCCTAACCCTAACGGTGTTCCCAATTAGCATAAAAAGTAACCACTCTAGCATGAAAATGTTACTAAATTAGCACAGCCTAACCCTAACCCTAACCCTAATTTTATGCTAAAGTAACATCATATATGCTATATTGGTTACATCCATATGCTAGTTTGCCTCTAACCCTAACCCTAAAATTGGTAACCGTAGTAGCATTAAGTGTTGTGAATTTAGCATAAAAGTAACCATTTCAGCATAGGTTGTTTTTTTAAAGTGGTTCAGGTCGTCAGTTGTGCATCGGAGGAATTCAAACTCAATTCGCTGTTGATTATGCTTCACGAAGCCCTAAAAGATTCTCACAAACACGTGTACCCTATTTGCCGTTGCATTTATACCACTTGATAGCTGCTTCACTGGATTTTCGAAACGACCATCAATTATTAAAAAAATAAAGATGACTTAAAAAAATATATTGAACTCAATTTTATTTTTAAGATTCATTCCGGACAAGGATCAGGGATTAGGGTCAAATGGATCGATACTCTTCTTGCCTTACTACATGTAGGCCTAATCTCCTCCTTATATAGCAGCCACTCAACCGAAGACACACCCCAAACTTGTCTGGAGCAGTTGTAGTCCATCCCTAACCCTGTTAAGTAGAGGAAGACCGGAAGTCCATTTTAGGCTATCTTTGCTTAGAACAAGTAATAAAGTATCTTTAAAGGAAATTCGTTGTTAATTATTTCTATGGAAGGAATTATGAAATAATTCAATCCTTACCCACTTTTTGGAGTGTTAGAAGTTGATGCTATCTGTAAGAACCCTAGGTATGAATTGATTTCAGTGAAAATTGGCATGTGTGTTCAACTGGACATTAAAAAGATCATGATTGTAGCCATTTTTCGTTTCGACGAAAAATGCGTCGACCGGAGCCTCTGATTGGTTGAAATTTAGATATGGTCTGATTTCGATGAAAATTGGTGTGTATGTGTAGTTTGACAACCGAAACATAGTGCAAGTGTCCATTGTCCGTTTTGGCAAAATTTCCGGCAACGGGAGCCTCTGATTGGTCGAAATTTAAATATGGTCCGATTTCGATGAAAATTGGTATGCATGAGTTGTTTGGCATCAGAAACATGGTACAAGTGTCCATTTTTCGTTTAAACAAAAAATGTGTCGACCAGAGCCTCTGATTGGTCGAAATTTAGATATGGTCCGATTTCGATGAAAATTGGTATGCATATGTTGTTTGGCATCAGAAACATGGTACAGGTATCCATTTTTCGATTTGACGAAAAATGCGTCGACGGAGCCTCTGATTGGTCGAAATTTAAATATGGTCTGATTTCGATGAAAATTGGTATGCATATGTTGTTTGGCATCAGAAACATGGTACAGGTATCTATTTTTCGATTTGACGATAAATGCGTCGACGGAGCCTCTGATTGGTCGAAATTTAGATATGGTCCGATTTCGATGAAAATTGGTATGCATGTGTTGTTTGGCATCAGAAACATGGTACAGGTATCCATTTTTCGATTTGACGAAAAATGCGTCGACGGAGCCTGTGATTGGTCGAAATTTAGATATGGTCCGATTCCGATGAAAATTGGTATGCATGTGTTAATTGGCATTAGAAACATGGTGCAAATGTCCATTTTTTCTTTTGGCAAAATTTCCGGCAACGGGAGCCTGTGATTGGTCGAAATTTAGAAGTCGTCCGATGATGCTGAAAATTGGTTTATGGGCATTTCTGGACACGAGGTCTATCATGGTAATGTTGATTTCTCCCCCAAGAAAAAGTTTGCCGAAAAAATAATTAATTTCCGCTAAAAATAAATATCGACTTTAGGGGTGGTGTTGTGTGATCGCTCATTACTTTTTTATTTCTTCAGTTATTCAGAAGCTGTTTTTTTGGTCGGGTTGTGGAATTAATGACCTTTCATTATATATAAGTTTTATTATCAAACATTTGCGAAGAAATCTGCTATACAGGTCCCAACTCGGACTTTTGAGAAAAAGTAAATAAAAAAACAAGATTTCTTCAATGGCTCATAACTTCCTTATTTCTGAAGTTATTAACAGGCAATTCGACACCTATATTATCAGTGAAACAGAGTCTTATTTGGTGCAAAAATAAGTACTTTTTGCCGAACGAAAGCTGAGATATTGACGTCCAAACTTTAGCTTTAAAAAATAAGAGAAAATCCCGATTTTTAGGTAGACGTTGGATAATTCCTCACTAAAATTTCATTCTTTCAGATATTTACAACCGGTTTGCTGTTTCTCAATATTGGAGTTTAGACCTTTAATTTGATATAAAGTAAAAAATTTTATCTGGCCTAGTTACTTAGGTATTCACGTCCGAAATTGTAGCTTTTTTGAGTTTTTCACGAAAAATGGTGTTACTTTTGATCGCGTGTAGTTTCTATATTTCTTAATATTTTGAAATGCGGATTTTTTTGTTAAGTTGGGCTGTCAAAGAGCTTTTTTGTGGTATATCAAACATGATGTGTTCATACCGGAAGTCGACATATTGCGGTTTTATCACTTTTTTGCGCTAAAATTGAAGAATTGTAATATTTTTTTTACATTTAGGTCGATGGAAACAAAACTTGGGTGAAATACAGATGAGGGCACAACCTCCATTGGTGGCCACTTGAACTTCCGGTTCCGGTCAAGGGGGATAACTTGTACATGTTTTGTCAAATATTTTTTTTAAATAAAAGCAATTTTCCCATTCGGATACATATTCAACGTCCCTTTTCAAAATGGCGTCTTTCCACTTCCGGTTGACAGGCTACGACCAAGGAACACCTAAAAGCCCGTAACTTTTTGAGGCAGCAAGGCTGAGTTCTGATATTTGGTGATTTTAAAGAAGAGATATAGTTCTAATAACCTGTATTTTTTTAAAGAATTCACTTCACGCATTTTTTCGTAATTGACCAAATGGCGACCGCTATATTAGCTTTTTCACACCTTTTTAGAACGGATGTAGAAAAGTGGTTCCCTGCGATAGAAACGTTCTATTTGCGTTTTTGTAAACGTGACAGTCCTGGCTAAATGTGCAATTGAAAAAAAACCTAACCCCAGCCCTTAACCTTTGGTAGTCAGCGTTTAAAAAAAATGGAATCTTTAGCTTTAGATTTTTGAGTCGTAGTTACCTTTTTAGCATGAAAAAATTCTATTAGAGGAATTATTCTTTGGTTGTAAATAATTCAAACCTCATCTTTACATACAAAAAAAATAAATCAATTTTGATAATAAATGGAGCGGCCATTGGCGCACTAACGACTTGTGCTAATTTTGTTACGTGCGTAGGTATACTAAAATGTTGAAATGAGAAAACATTAGTTCTTCAAAAAAGGAATTATGGACAAAAATATAGGATGCAAAGTCAGTTTTGGAAGGCCCGGGGTTAGCTCTGTAAAGAAATTAGCATAAAAATTTTTCTAACCACGGCTTGTGCTAAAAACGAGTATATTTTTAAAATGCTTTAAAATCGAGGAAAAAATCACGCATTGAAGGCGATTTTTTTCAGAATGGAGACAAATGATTGCCCCAGCTGGCGATGTAAAAAGATCCGGGAAAATCCCACTGAAAATGTCTAACCGCAACATCCGAAGGTTTTGGTCCAAAAAAAATCACTTTATGCTAATGGCTACACCCAAATGACGGAAAATTTCATATAACTCGTTTCGTTTTACTGATTTTCCCGAAATGAGGATAGTTTTGTGGTCGCTTCAACAAGTCCTTTCACATGAAAAAAAGAAAAATTTTCTAACACCCCGGGAAAATTTTCTTATGCTAATTTTTGACAGCAAAAATGAAAACTTCTCAAGATATCAGAAAAAGTAATACCCCCCGAGAAGCCTTGCCAAAAAAGGTTTTGTTTGCAACCTTCATTTTTCAGGGGGTTAGAGGGGGTTAAGGGGGGTTAGGACGAGAATCCTGCTAACTCCTTTTGGCCGAAATAATTTTTTCTAACCATCATTAGGGTATCAAAGGGTTAGAAAAAATCATAAAATCAGCTCTAGAGAAAAATTTATTTGAAGTTCAAATTTCTCGTTTTTTGTGATGTTAGTGTGACACCTCAAATCATCATGTACAAAATTGCAGCTTTAACCACCTACTTTAACACACTTAAAATACCATTGGTAACATTTTTGTAGCATAAAACATTTGGACCAAAATTTGGACTATAATTAGGGTTAGGGTTAGGGTTAGGGTTAGGGTTAGGGTTATGGTCCATGCTAACCGCGGTACCTTTTTTATGCTAATAGTAACGCAGTTATGCTAGTTTGTAACGCTCTTGTGCTAATTTCGTGTAGTTATGCTAATTTGGTTACCACTTTGCGCTAATCTGGTTACTTTTTATGCTAGTATAGTAACATGTTATGCTGATTTTTTTACTTTTATGCTAATAACAGGGTATCCCTTGGCCAAAAAATGGCAAAGTTTTTCAAAAAATCATGTACTTTACTTTAATGTATTCTAGGCGTTTTAGGCCATATTTAGTCGATTCAGCCATCAAATTTTGGGTGTCAAATTTTTGGGAAAATACCTTGAAATTTTAGCACCCCATGTCCACTTAAAAAAAGATAATTCATCTTGTAGATGTTATGCATCAACGAACTCTGGTGTGTTTTTTTATCAATAAAATCCAATCCAGAGAAAAATATTTTTTTTAGTTGGTGCCAGAATATGGCTGTCAGCTTGAATTTTCTGATTGGTCGAAATTAAAAGTCCGTCTGATTTTGATGGAAATTGGCATGTAGGGTGAGTCTGATGTCCTGAACACAAATCTGAGGTCATTTATTTAAAGAAAAAAATTGCCGTCGCTTGAATGATTTTTATTGGTCAAAATTTAGATATGGTCCGATTTCGATGAAAGTTTTTTTCCAGGTGTTGTTTGGCATCGGAAACATGGTACAAGTCTCCATTTTTCGTTTTGTCGAAAAATGCGTCGACCGGAGCCTGTGATTGGTCGAAATTTAAATATGGTCCGATTTCGATGAAAATTGGTATGCATGTGTTGTTTGGCATCAGAAACATGGTACAAGTGTCCTTTTTTCGATTTAACGAAAAATGCGTCGACCGGAGCCTGTGATTGGTCGAAATTTAAATATGGTCCGATTTCGATGAAAATTGGTATGCATGTGTTATTTGGCATCAGAAACATGGTACAGGTATCCATTTTTCGATTTGACGAAAAATGCGTCGACGGAGCCTCTGATTGGTCGAAATTCAGACATGGTCCGATTCCGATGAAAATTGGTATGCATGTATTGTCTGGCATCGGAAATATGGTACAATTGTCAATTTTTTGATTGGACGAAAAATGCGTCGACCGGAGCCTGTGATTGGTCGAAATTTAAATATGGTCCGATTTCGATGAAAATAGGTATGCATGTGTTGTTTGGCATCAGAAACATGGTACATGTGTCCATTTTTCGATTTGACGAAAAATGCGTCGACGGAGCCTGTGATTGGTCAAAATTTAGATATGGTCCGATTCCGATGAAAACTGGTATGCATGTGTTGTCTGGCATCAGAAATATGGTACAATTGTTAATTTTTCGATTTGACGAAAAATGCGTCGACCGGAGCCTGTGATTGGGCGAAATTTAGATATGGTCCGATTTCGATGAAAATAGGTATGCATGTGTTGTCTGGCATCAGAAATATGGTACAATTGTCAATTTTTCCATTTGACGAAAAATGCGGCGACCGGAGCCTGTGATTGGTCTAAATTTAGATATGACCCGACTTTGTTGAAAATTGGTATGCATATGCTGATGGACATCAGAATCATTAGCATCAGAAACATGGTGCAAGTGTCCAGTTTTTATTTTCACGAAATCTGCGTCGACCGGAGGCTCTGATTGGTTGAAATTTAGATATTGTCCGATTTCGATGATTTCTTTTCTATATTTTATTGCAACAGACTGGGCTTTAAATATTTTTTTCTGTTTGCTGTTTATTTAAATGTATTAATATATTGTTAAAACACAAAAAATATCTATTTATTTGCCATTCAACCGTTTAATAATTATTTGTATATCTATGTATGAAAAAACAGTTCATGGAGAAAGAGATTACAATGCGTATTTTCGAGGGTCATTGACTTGTAATAATGTTTTTCGTTCTGGTTTCGGATGATGGAATTATTTTCTCTTTACGCAATGAAATGCAGTTATATAACTAATTATAAAGGGTGGCTGACAACAGATGTAAAAAAATATAAATTGAATATTCATTGAAATTTTGTTGCCAACGTGGTATGTATATGTCAAGGCATGTATTGTTTGACAATCCGAAACATGGTGCAAGTGTCGGTTCTTATTTTTGATAAAAAATGCGTCAGCGGGAGCCTCTGAGTGGTCGAAATTCAGATATGGTCCGAGTTCGATGAAACTTAATTTGTATGCGGTGTTAGACACCTTAAAAAGTAACCATTTTAGCATAGAAGTGAATAGAAATAAGCACAATCTATCCCAAACCCTAACCCTAAACCTAACCCTAACCCTAACCGTAACAATGGCATTATGCTAAAGTGACACCATTTATGCTATTTCGGTAACATACTTATGCGAGTTTGGTTCTAACCCTAACCCTAACGGTGTTCCAAATTAGCATAAAAAGTAACCAATCTAGCATGAAAATGTTATTAAACTAGCACAACCTAACCCTAACCCTAACCCTAACCCCAACAGTCGCATTATGTTAAAATTACACCATTTATGCTACATTAGTAACATTTTGTATGCTAGTTCGGCTCCAACCCTAACCCTAACGGTGTTCCCAATTAGCATAAAAAGTAACCACTCTAGCATGAAAATGTTACTAAATTAGCACAGCCTAACCCTAACCCTAACCCTAATTTTATGCTAAAGTAACATCATATATGCTATATTGGTTACATCCTTATGCTAGTTTGCCTCTAACCCTAACCCTAAAATTGGTAACCGTAGTAGCATTAAGTGTTGTGAATTTAGCATAAAAGTAACCATTTCAGCATAGGTTGTTTTTTTAAAGTGGTTCAGGTCGTCAGTTGTGCATCGGAGGAATTCAAACTCAATTCGCTGTTGATTATGCTTCACGAAGCCCTAAAAGATTCTCACAAACACGTGTACCCTATTTGCCGTTGCATTTATACCACTTGATAGCTGCTTCACTGGATTTTCGAAACGACCATCAATTATTAAAAAAATAAAGATGACTTAAAAAAATATATTGAACTCAATTTTATTTTTAAGATTCATTCCGGACAAGGATCAGGGATTAGGGTCAAATGGATCGATACTCTTCTTGCCTTACTACATGTAGGCCTAATGGTATGCATGTATTGTCTGGCATCGGAAATATGGTACAATTGTCAATTTTTTGATTGGACGACAAATGCGTCGAAAGGAGCCTGTGATTGGTCGAAATTTAGATATGACCCGACTTTGTTGAAAATTGGTATGCATGTGTTGTTTGGCATCAGAAACATGGTACAGGTATCCATTTTTCGATTTGACGAAAAATGCGTCGACGGAGCCTGTGATTGGTCAAAATTTAGATATGGTCCGATTCCGATGAAAACTGGTATGCATGTGTTGTCTGGCATCAGAAATATGGTACAATTGTTAATTTTTCGATTTGACGAAAAATGCGTCGACCGGAGCCTGTGATTGGGCGAAATTTAGATATGGTCCAATTTCGATGAAAATAGGTATGCATGTGTTGTCTGGCATCAGAAATATGGTACAATTGTCAATTTTTCCGACGAAAAATGCGGCGACCGGAGCCTGTGATTGGTCTAAATTTAGATATGACCCGACTTTGTTGAAAATTGGTATGCATATGCTGATGGACATCAGAATCATTGGCATCAGAAACATGGTGCCAGTGTCCAGTTTTTATTTTCACGAAATCTGCGTCGACCGGAGGCTCTGATTGGTTGAAATTTAGATATTGTCCGATTTCGATGATTTCTTTTCTATATTTTATTGCAACAGATTGGGCTTTAAATATTTTTTTCTGTTTGCTGTTTATTTAAATGTATTAATATATTGTTAAAACACAAAAAATATCTATTTATTTGCCATTCAACCGTTTAATAATTATTTGTATATCTATGTATGAAAAAACAGTTCATGGAGAAAGAGATTACAATGCGTATTTTCGAGGGTCATTGACTTGTAATAATGTTTTTCGTTCTGGTTTCGGATGATGGAATTATTTTCTCTTTACGCAATGAAATGCAGTTATATAACTAATTATAAAGGGTGGCTGACAACAGATGTAAAAAAATATAAATTGAATATTCATTGAAATTTTGTTGCCAACGTGGTATGTATATGTCAAGGCATGTATTGTTTGACGATCCGAAACATGGTGCAAGTGTCGGTTCTTATTTTTGATAAAAAATGCGTCAGCGGGAGCCTCTGAGTGGTCGAAATTCAGATATGGTCCGAGTTCGATGAAACTTAATTTGTATGCGGTGTTAGACACCTTAAAAAGTAACCATTTTAGCATAGAAGTGAATAGAAATAAGCACAATCTATCCCAAACCCTAACCCTAAACCTAACCCTAACCCTAACCGTAACAATGGCATTATGCTAAAGTGACACCATTTATGCTATTTCGGTAACATACTTATGCGAGTTTGGTTCTAACCCTAACCCTAACGGTGTTCCAAATTAGCATAAAAAGTAACCAATCTAGCATGAAAATGTTATTAAACTAGCACAACCTAACCCTAACCCTAACCCTAACCCCAACAGTCGCATTATGTTAAAATTACACCATTTATGCTACATTAGTAACATTTTGTATGCTAGTTCGGCTCCAACCCTAACCCTAACGGTGTTCCCAATTAGCATAAAAAGTAACCACTCTAGCATGAAAATGTTACTAAATTAGCACAGCCTAACCCTAACCCTAACCCTAATTTTATGCTAAAGTAACATCATATATGCTATATTGGTTACATCCATATGCTAGTTTGCCTCTAACCCTAACCCTAAAATTGGTAACCGTAGTAGCATTAAGTGTTGTGAATTTAGCATAAAAGTAACCATTTCAGCATAGGTTGTTTTTTTAAAGTGGTTCAGGTCGTCAGTTGTGCATCGGAGGAATTCAAACTCAATTCGCTGTTGATTATGCTTCACGAAGCCCTAAAAGATTCTCACAAACACGTGTACCCTATTTGCCGTTGCATTTATACCACTTGATAGCTGCTTCACTGGATTTTCGAAACGACCATCAATTATTAAAAAAATAAAGATGACTTAAAAAAATATATTGAACTCAATTTTATTTTTAAGATTCATTCCGGACAAGGATCAGGGATTAGGGTCAAATGGATCGATACTCTTCTTGCCTTACTACATGTAGGCCTAATCTCCTCCTTATATAGCAGCCACTCAACCGAAGACACACCCCAAACTTGTCTGGAGCAGTTGTAGTCCATCCCTAACCCTGTTAAGTAGAGGAAGACCGGAAGTCCATTTTAGGCTATCTTTGCTTAGAACAAGTAATAAAGTATCTTTAAAGGAAATTCGTTGTTAATTATTTCTATGGAAGGAATTATGAAATAATTCAATCCTTACCCACTTTTTGGAGTGTTAGAAGTTGATGCTATCTGTAAGAACCCTAGGTATGAATTGATTTCAGTGAAAATTGGCATGTGTGTTCAACTGGACATTAAAAAGATCATGATTGTAGCCATTTTTCGTTTCGACGAAAAATGCGTCGACCGGAGCCTCTGATTGGTTGAAATTTAGATATGGTCTGATTTCGATGAAAATTGGTGTGTATGTGTAGTTTGACAACCGAAACATAGTGCAAGTGTCCATTGTCCGTTTTGGCAAAATTTCCGGCAACGGGAGCCTCTGATTGGTCGAAATTTAAATATGGTCCGATTTCGATGAAAATTGGTATGCATGAGTTGTTTGGCATCAGAAACATGGTACAAGTGTCCATTTTTCGTTTAAACAAAAAATGTGTCGACCAGAGCCTCTGATTGGTCGAAATTTAGATATGGTCCGATTTCGATGAAAATTGGTATGCATGTGTTGTTTGGCATCAGAAACATGGTACAGGTATCCATTTTTCGATTTGACGAAAAATGCGTCGACGGAGCCTGTGATTGGTCATCAGAAATTTAGATATGGTCCGATTCCGATGAAAATTGGTATGCATGTGTTAATTGGCATTAGAAACATGGTGCAAATGTCCATTTTTTCTTTTGGCAAAATTTCCGGCAACGGGAGCCTGTGATTGGTCGAAATTTAGAAGTCGTCCGATGATGCTGAAAATTGGTTTATGGGCATTTCTGGACACGAGGTCTATCATGGTAATGTTGATTTCTCCCCCAAGAAAAAGTTTGCCGAAAAAATAATTAATTTCCGCTAAAAATAAATATCGACTTTAGGGGTGGTGTTGTGTGATCGCTCATTACTTTTTTATTTCTTCAGTTATTCAGAAGCTGTTTTTTTGGTCGGGTTGTGGAATTAATGACCTTTCATTATATATAAGTTTTATTATCAAACATTTGCGAAGAAATCTGCTATACAGGTCCCAACTCGGACTTTTGAGAAAAAGTAAATAAAAAAACAAGATTTCTTCAATGGCTCATAACTTCCTTATTTCTGAAGTTATTAACAGGCAATTCGACACCTATATTATCAGTGAAACAGAGTCTTATTTGGTGCAAAAATAAGTACTTTTTGCCGAACGAAAGCTGAGATATTGACGTCCAAACTTTAGCTTTAAAAAATAAGAGAAAATCCCGATTTTTAGGTAGACGTTGGATAATTCCTCACTAAAATTTCATTCTTTCAGATATTTACAACCGGTTTGCTGTTTCTCAATATTGGAGTTTAGACCTTTAATTTGATATAAAGTAAAAAATTTTATCTGGCCTAGTTACTTAGGTATTCACGTCCGAAATTGTAGCTTTTTTGAGTTTTTCACGAAAAATGGTGTTACTTTTGATCGCGTGTAGTTTCTATATTTCTTAATATTTTGAAATGCGGATTTTTTTGTTAAGTTGGGCTGTCAAAGAGCTTTTTTGTGGTATATCAAACATGATGTGTTCATACCGGAAGTCGACATATTGCGGTTTTATCACTTTTTTGCGCTAAAATTGAAGAATTGTAATATTTTTTTTACATTTAGGTCGATGGAAACAAAACTTGGGTGAAATACAGATGAGGGCACAACCTCCATTGGTGGCCACTTGAACTTCCGGTTCCGGTCAAGGGGGATAACTTGTACATGTTTTGTCAAATATTTTTTTTAAATAAAAGCAATTTTCCCATTCGGATACATATTCAACGTCCCTTTTCAAAATGGCGTCTTTCCACTTCCGGTTGACAGGCTACGACCAAGGAACACCTAAAAGCCCGTAACTTTTTGAGGCAGCAAGGCTGAGTTCTGATATTTGGTGATTTTAAAGAAGAGATATAGTTCTAATAACCTGTATTTTTTTAAAGAATTCACTTCACGCATTTTTTCGTAATTGACCAAATGGCGACCGCTATATTAGCTTTTTCACACCTTTTTAGAACGGATGTAGAAAAGTGGTTCCCTGCGATAGAAACGTTCTATTTGCGTTTTTGTAAACGTGACAGTCCTGGCTAAATGTGCAATTGAAAAAAAACCTAACCCCAGCCCTTAACCTTTGGTAGTCAGCGTTTAAAAAAAATGGAATCTTTAGCTTTAGATTTTTGAGTCGTAGTTACCTTTTTAGCATGAAAAAATTCGATTAGAGGAATTATTCTTTGGTTGTAAATAATTCAGAACCTCATCTTTACATACAAAAAAAAAATAAATCAATTTTGATAATAAATGGAGCGGCCATTGCCGCACTAACGACTTGTGCTAATTTTGTTACGTGCGTAGGTATACTAAAATGTTGAAATGAGAAAACATTAGTTCTTCAAAAAAGGAATTATGGACAAAAATATAGGATGCAAAGTCAGTTTTGGAAGGCCCGGGGTTAGCTCTGTAAAGAAATTAGCATAAAAATTTTTCTAACCACGGCTTGTGCTAAAAACGAGTATATTTTTAAAATGCTTTAAAATCGAGGAAAAAATCACGCATTGAAGGCGATTTTTTTCAGAATGGAGACAAATGATTGCCCCAGCTGGCGATGTAAAAAGATCCGGGAAAATCCCACTGAAAATGTCTAACCGCAACATCCGAAGGTTTTGGTCCAAAAAAAATCACTTTATGCTAATGGCTACACCCAAATGACGGAAAATTTCATATAACTCGTTTCGTTTTACTGATTTTCCCGAAATGAGGATAGTTTTGTGGTCGCTTCAACAAGTCCTTTCACATGAAAAAAAGAAAAATTTTCTAACACCCCGGGAAAATTTTCTTATGCTAATTTTTGACAGCAAAAATGAAAACTTCTCAAGATATCAGAAAAAGTAATACCCCCCGAGAAGCCTTGCCAAAAAAGGTTTTGTTTGCAACCTTCATTTTTCAGGGGGTTAGAGGGGGTTAAGGGGGGTTAGGACGAGAATCCTGCTAACTCCTTTTGGCCGAAATAATTTTTTCTAACCATCATTAGGGTATCAAAGGGTTAGAAAAAATCATAAAATCAGCTCTAGAGAAAAATTTATTTGAAGTTCAAATTTCTCGTTTTTTGTGATGTTAGTGTGACACCTCAAATCATCATGTACAAAATTGCAGCTTTAACCACCTACTTTAACACACTTAAAATACCATTGGTAACATTTTTGTAGCATAAAACATTTGGACCAAAATTTGGACTATAATTAGGGTCCTATAACTTGGTAATACCAATCTCATTTCCTATCATCCTATAACTTGGTAATACCAACTGCATTACCCATCGCCCTATAACTTGGTATTACCCGCTTCATTACCCATCACCTATAACTCCGTAATACCCATTTCATTATCCATCACCTATAACTCCGTAATTCATATTTCATTACCTATCACCCTTTAACTGGGTATCCGTTTACTGATTTCTTCCTACTTTCTATCCAATCGCCCCATAACTAGTTTATACCCAATTTGTGACCAATCACCAAATAACTACTGTTATTCACACCTTATTATTCATCATCAGTAGATTATACCTACTTTGTAAACTCTCACAAGTTTATACCAACTTTGTTACCAATTACCCCATAACCAGATTATACCGATCATGTTAGCTATCATCCAATTACTAGATATTACCCACTTTGTTTCTCATCACCCTCTACCTAGTTTACATACACTTTGTTATCCACTATTTCAAAACTAGATGTCTTCTACCCGGTGTCAACCGATTTGTTGCCGTCTTGGATAGGCAGAAACATAATATCAGGATATGGTACAGTAGTAAATACCAAATACAAAGTATCTCTCTAATTGACTTTGATTTCATTAAATTTCTTCCAGAAAGATGGATTCCGAGAGGGAAATGGAGTCACACGCTGGTAAGAAAGTTGTTGTTGCTGTTGTTAGCGAAAAATAAAAGTAGAATTATACAGTGTTTTTGTTATGATATTCTTTTCAGATTTGTTTTTAATTTATTTCTTGTCATTATAGATATTGCCAGTTTATTACAGTGTGAATTGAAAAAGTGGAAAAGGGAAGAAAAGAGAAGGAAACGAATATCAAGAGAACGAAAAAAAACACATAATTTCATAGCAAGAATTATAAGGGAGACAATCGAACGAGGTAATGATAATCTTGTCAGACATTATAAATTTTGATCAAGTAAGTTTAGAGTTACAACCTAAAAGTATGCATTCTGTGACGAAAATTTATCATTGATACTTTGATAAAGGCTTATATAATTACCATTTGTTTCAGCTTTCTTCATAGCAGAATACGTGAATCAACCTTAATGTAAGTATATTTGTAGTTTGTCTTATGGAAATGGGCTTTGAACGAAGTACACTATAGTCTTTAGGGTGTTGGTTAGGGTTAATGTTAAGGGTTAGGGTATAGGCACTTTACTTTCGAGAAACATTCGAGAGGGAACGCTCACATTTTTGACGGCAGATGCTAGTCATTTGTGTTTGCTTTTAGTTTTGTTTCTTTACATTTTTAGAACTATCTCCCTTATTTTATCATAATTATTTAGGAATGTTTGGTTTATGAGGTATTTGGTTAATCGATAGATGCTGAATTAATTTTTGGTAAGGCTTCATAGTTAGCCTAGTTAAGGTTATGATTACTTACAAGGTCGTGAGGCTATGTCACGAAATGATTGAAGAGGGAGGAATACCGTTTATTACCCATCAGCTTAAATGTTTGAATGCTAATGTTTTTGAAACATTCGTGGATAATGATAGGCTAGTGGCATGGCGATTGGGTTAGGGCTGGGGTAGGGTTAGTAACTGAAATGGGTGGCAGCAGTACCCATTGAAAAGTAATCCATCACTCTAAAACTCGTTCATGCCAATTTTATTATCCATTACCCTACAACCCGATAATAACCACTTCATTAACCATCACTCTATTCCCGGTAATACCCACTTCATTACCCATCACCCTATAACTCGGTAACACACAATTAACTACCCACCATCCTATAACTCGGTAATACCCTCTTCAATTACAGCTTCATTACCTATCACAATATAACTCGGTAAAACAGACTTCCTTGTCCATCATCCTATAACTTGGTAATACCAATCTCATTTCCTATCATCCTATAACTTGGTAATACCAACTGCATTACCCATCGCCCTATAACTTGGTATTACCCGCTTCATTACCCATCACCTATAACTCCGTAATACCCATTTCATTATCCATCACCTATAACTCCGTAATTCATATTTCATTACCTATCACCCTTTAACTGGGTATCCGTTTACTGATTTCTTCCTACTTTCTATCCAATCGCCCCATAACTAGTTTATACCCAATTTGTGACCAATCACCAAATAACTACTGTTATTCACACCTTATTATTCATCATCAGTAGATTATACCTACTTTGTAATCTCTCACAAGTTTATACCAACTTTGTTACCAATTACCCCATAACCAGATTATACCGATCATGTTAGCTATCATCCAATTACTAGATATTACCCACTTTGTTTCTCATCACCCTCTACCTAGTTTACATACACTTTGTTATCCACTATTTCAAAACTAGATGTCTTCTACCCGGTGTCAACCGATTTGTTGCCGTCTTGGATAGGCAGAAACATAATATCAGGATATGGTACAGTAGTAAATACCAAATACAAAGTATCTCTCTAATTGACTTTGATTTCATTAAATTTCTTCCAGAAAGATGGATTCCGAGAGGGAAATGGAGTCACACGCTGGTAAGAAAGTTGTTGTTGCTGTTGTTAGCGAAAAATAAAAGTAGAATTATACAGTGTTTTTGTTATGATATTCTTTTCAGATTTGTTTTTAATTTATTTCTTGTCATTATAGATATTGCCAGTTTATTACAGTGTGAATTGAAAAAGTGGAAAAGTGGAAAAGGGAAGAAAGAGAAGGAAACGAATATCAAGAGAACGAAAAAAAACACATAATTTCATAGCAAGAATTATAAGGGAGACAATCGAACGAGGTAATGATAATCTTGTCAGACATTATAAATTTTGATCAAGTAAGTTTAGAGTTACAACCTAAAAGTATGCATTCTGTGACGAAAATTTATCATTGATACTTTGATAAAGGCTTATATAATTACCATTTGTTTCAGCTTTCTTCATAGCAGAATACGTGAATCAACCTTAATGTAAGTATATTTGTAGTTTGTCTTATGGAAATGGGCTTTGAACGAAGTACACTATAGTCTTTAGGGTGTTGGTTAGGGTTAATGTTAAGGGTTAGGGTATAGGCACTTTGACGTACTTTCGAGAAACATTCGAGAGGGAACGCTCACATTTTTGACGGCAGATGCTAGTCATTTGTGTTTGCTTTTAGTTTTGTTTCTTTACATTTTTAGAACTATCTCCCTTATTTTATCATAATTAGGGTTAGGGTTAGGGTTAGGGTTAGGGTTAGGGTTAGGGTTAGGGTTTAGGGTTAGGGTTAGGGTTAGGGTTAGGGTTAGGGTTAGGGTTAGGGTTAGGGTTAGGGTTAGGGTTAGGGTTAGGGTTAGGGTTAGGGTTAGGGTTAGGGTTGGTTAGGGTTAGGGTTAGGGTTAGGGTTAGGGTTAGGGTTAGGGTTAGGGTTAGGGTTAGGGTAAGGGCACTTTGACGCACTTGCGTCGAAGATGAGTTAGGGAACGCCCACTTTTGTGACGTCAGATGCCAGTCATCATTTATTGAGAATTAATGTTCTTATTAGACTTGATTAGAATTACCCCCCTTTGCTTCCCATGATGCATTTTTCTATTTCAAAGGCGCCATTTCTCTTTGTTTTGTGGAGATGTTGAGGATTACCTGCTGTGTTTTTTTCTCTGGATGATTGATTGCTATAGTAAGTGTTATTTAAGTGATTTGATAGCTGATAACTGCAAGAAATATTATTAGGAGTTATTATTAGGAATGTTTGGTTTATGAGGTATTTGGTTAATCGATAGATGCTGAATTAATTTTTGGGAAGGCTATAGTTAGCCTAGTTAAGGTTATGATTACTTACAAGGTCGTGAGGCTATGTCACGAAATGATTGAAGAGGGAGGAATACCGTTTAGTAAGATAGCTTAAATGTTTGAATGCTAATGTTTTTGAAACATTCGTGGATAATGATAGGCTAGTGGCATGGCGATTGGGTTAGGGCTGGGGTAGGGTTAGTAACTGAAATGGGTGGCAGCAGTACCCGGTTGAAAAGTAATCCATCACTCTAAAACTCGTTCATGCCAATTTTATTATCCATTACCCTACAACCCGATAATAGCCACTTCATTACCCATCACCCTATAACTTGGTAATACCCACTTCATTACCCATCACCCTATAACTCGGTAATAGCCACTTCATTACCCATCACCCTATAACTTGGTAATACCCACTTCATTACAGCTTCATTACCTATCACAATATAACTCGGTAAAACAGACTTCCTTGTCCATCATCCTATAACTTGGTAATACCAATCTCATTTCCTATCATCCTATAACTTGGTAATACCAACTGCATTACCCATCGCCCTATAACTTGGTATTACCCGCTTCATTACCCATCACCTATAACTCCGTAATACCCATTTCATTATCCATCACCTATAACTCCGTAATTCATATTTCATTACCTATCACCCTTTAACTGGGTATCCGTTTACTGATTTCTTCCTACTTTCTATCCAATCGCCCCATAACTAGTTTATACCCAATTTGTGACCAATCACCAAATAACTACTGTTATTCACACCTTATTATTCATCATCAGTAGATTATACCTACTTTGTAAACTCTCACAAGTTTATACCAACTTTGTTACCAATTACCCCATAACCAGATTATACCGATCATGTTAGCTATCATCCAATTACTAGATATTACCCACTTTGTTTCTCATCACCCTCTACCTAGTTTACATACACTTTGTTATCCACTATTTCAAAACTAGATGTCTTCTACCCGGTGTCAACCGAGTTGTTGCCGTCTTGGATAGGCAGAAACATAATATCAGGATATGGTACAGTAGTAAATACCAAATACAAAGTATCTCTCTAATTGACTTTGATTTCATTAAATTTCTTCCAGAAAGATGGATTCCGAGAGGGAAATGGAGTCACACGCTGGTAAGAAAGTTGTTGTTGCTGTTGTTAGCGAAAAATAAAAGTAGAATTATACAGTGTTTTTGTTATGATATTCTTTTCAGATTTGTTTTTAATTTATTTCTTGTCATTATAGATATTGCCAGTTTATTACAGTGTGAATTGAAAAAGTGGAAAAGGGAAGAAAAGAGAAGGAAACGAATATCAAGAGAACGAAAAAAAACACATAATTTCATAGCAAGAATTATAAGGGAGACAATCGAACGAGGTAATGATAATCTTGTCAGACATTATAAATTTTGATCAAGTAAGTTTAGAGATAGTTCTAAAAATGTAAAGAAACAAAACTAAAAGCAAACACAAATGACTAGCATCTGCCGTCAAAAATGTGAGCGTTCCCTCTCGAATGTTTCTCGAAAGTACGTCAAAGTGCCTATACCCTAACCCTTAACATTAACCCTAACCAACACCCTAAAGACTATAGTGTACTTCGTTCAAAGCCCATTTCCATAAGACAAACTACAAATATACTTACATTAAGGTTGATTCACGTATTCTGCTATGAAGAAAGCTGAAACAAATGGTAATTATATAAGCCTTTATCAAAGTATCAATATATCTCTTCCGACCTTTTCAGAAAATGCTCAGGTGAAGAATATTGCTCGTATAATTCGGAGAAGCGCCCATTTTCTGACACAGTATCGTCAAAATCCTGTCTTTCTTCATAGGACATCATCTGAAAAAAAATTGGAAACAATAATTAGGTTTTGGATTAGAGATAACAATGCATGAACTAACCCTAATCCCATCTCCCCAACGAGAAAGAAAGACTTAAATGCCATCTGAATCATCTCCCTAACGACAAAGAAAGACTTAAAGATAAATACAATAATAAAGAAAAATTAAAGAAAAAAAAAGTAAAAAAAAACATTATAAATATCATCAAAAAAAGAAAGAAAGAAAAAAACACACGCAAAAATACTAAAAAAGAAACTAAAAATGTTACTAAAGTAAAAATGACTCGTGGTTAGGGGTAAAGTGAATACAGTTAGGGTTAGGGTTAGGGTTAGGGTTGGGCTGGAATTCTTCTCAAAGAATCTACTAAGTCAATTGGAAGTCTGTAATTGGCGTTTAGGCAAAATTGGTGTAACCGTATATAAATGTAGAACCGGATAGTTGTGAAATTCTTGGGTGATATTCACAAACAGGGGACGTTTGTGATTACAAACATGTTATTCAATTAAAAAACGAACTGGAAGACGTTATTTGAGAAAAAACGATTGCTGTGGTGGTTTTTGTGTGAAAATGACTGAGGTTACAAAAAAAGTGTGCATGTTACCAACTGAAATGTATTTAGTGATTATTAAAGCTCACTTAATCATTGGTTTTAATTAAAGTTGATTTTTTTTTGTTTTTAATGAAATGTATATGATATATCATGATACTACAAGATGGGAAAAGCTCGTAATGCTTGCAATAACTATGTTAATCACTTATATATAATTCGATATGTTTAATAACAAGTTTCTGTAAGTGATCATCAAGTTTATTTAATGATATCTTCAACAATAAAACACTTGCAGGCATTTGAAATAGGGAAACATGTAATTCTGGTGATACTTTAACATTGTAAAAGCTCCAACTGGGGAAAGCTCGTACCGAATCCAATAACCAGCTTAATTACTAATATACAATGAAGCATTGTCATGTATAAGTAACTCTAACGAATCATGGAAGAATTTTAATCAAATATGCAAAACTTGAAGAGTTACAAGCGTTTGAAATAGGGAAACACTCAATTCTTGTGATAAATTGGGTACTTTTGTATTGTAAAAGTTCGACTTGTGAAAAGATCGTACTGCATTCATTTATCATGTTATATACTTATAAATTATTAAATACTGTTAATTATTAGTTACTCTAACTAATTATGGAAGAATTGTAATCATATATGCATCAATAAAGGAGTTATAAGCGTTTGAAATAGGTATATAATAGTCGATTTTTTCCAAGGGAAACAATCCCTACAATTTTAGTTGTAGGGATTGTCTCCCTTAGGTGATGCTACTTTGGTGATATATCATAATGGGATTAATTACACCAATTATACAATAACTAGGTGATACCCAAAGTGTTACCTATTACCCAATAACTAGGGGATACCCAAATTGTTACCTATCACCCAATAACTAGGTGATACCCAAAGTGTTACCTATCACCCAATAACTAGGTGATACCCAAATTGTTACCTATCACCCAATAACTAGGTGATACCCAAAGTGTTACCTATCACCCAATAACTAGGTGATACCCAAAGTGTTACCTATCACCCAATAACTAGTGTGTTACCTATCACCCAATAACTAGGTGATACCCAATGTGTTACCTATCACCCAATAACTAGGTGATACCCAAATTGTTACCTATCACCCAATAACTAGGTGATACCCAAAGTGTTACCTATCACCCAATAACTAGGGGATACCCAAATTGTTACCTATCACCCAATAACTAGGTGATACCCAAAGTGTTACCTATCACCCAATAACTAGGTGATACCCAAATGTGGGGATACCCAAATTGTTACCTATCACCCAATAACTAGGTGATACCCAATGTGTTACCTATCACCCAATAACTAGGGGATACCCAAAGTGTTACCTATCACCCAATAACTAGGTGATGCCAGTCATCATTTATTGTTAATGTTCTTATTAGACTTGATCACCCAATAACTGGCATTTTTCTATTTCAAAGATACTCTTTGTTTTGTGGAAATGTGTTACCTGCTGTGTTTTTTTCTCTGGATGATTGATTGCTATAGTAAGTGTTATTTAAGTGATTTGATAGCTGATAACTGCAAGAATAACTAGGGGATACGATTATTAGGAGTTATTATTAGGAATGTTTGGTTTATGAGGTATTTGGTTAATCGATAGATGCTGAATTAATTTTTGGGAAGGCTATAGTTAGCCTAGTTAAGGTTATGATTACTTACAAGGTCGTGAGGCTATGTCACGAAATGATTGAAGAGGGAGGAATACCGTTTAGTAAGATAGCTTAAATGTTTGAATGCTAATGTTTTTGAAACATTCGTGGATAATGATAGGCTAGTGGCATGGCGATTGGGTTAGGGCTGGGGTAGGGTTAGTAACTGAAATGGGTGGCAGCAGTACCCGGTTGAAAAGTAATCCATCACTCTAAAACTCGTTCATGCCAATTTTATTATCCATTACCCTACAACCCGATAATAACCACTTCATTAACCATCACTCTATTCCCGGTAATACCCACTTCATTACCCATCACCCTATAACTCGGTAACACACAATTAACTACCCACCATCCTATAACTCGGTAATACCCTCTTCAATTACAGCTTCATTACCTATCACAATATAACTCGGTAAAACAGACTTCCTTGTCCATCATCCTATAACTTGGTAATACCAATCTCATTTCCTATCATCCTATAACTTGGTAATACCAACTGCATTACCCATCGCCCTATAACTTGGTATTACCCGCTTCATTACCCATCACCTATAACTCCGTAATACCCATTTCATTATCCATCACCTATAACTCCGTAATTCATATTTCATTACCTATCACCCTTTAACTGGGTATCCGTTTACTGATTTCTTCCTACTTTCTATCCAATCGCCCCATAACTAGTTTATACCCAATTTGTGACCAATCACCAAATAACTACTGTTATTCACACCTTATTATTCATCATCAGTAGATTATACCTACTTTGTAAACTCTCACAAGTTTATACCAACTTTGTTACCAATTACCCCATAACCAGATTATACCGATCATGTTAGCTATCATCCAATTACTAGATATTACCCACTTTGTTACCTATTTCTCATCACCCAAAGTGTTACCTATCACCCACTACCTAGTTTACATACACTTTGTTATCCACTATTTCAAAACTAGATGTCTTCTACCCGGTGTCAACCGATTTGTTGCCGTCTTGGATAGGCAGAAACATAATATCAGGATATGGTACAGTAGTAAATACCAAATACAAAGTATCTCTCTAATTGACTTTGATTTCATTAAATTTCTTCCAGAAAGTGGATTCCGATAAATGGAGTACACGCTGGTAAGAAAGTTGTTGTTGCTGTTGTTAGCGAAAAATAAAAGTAGAATTATACAGTGTTTTTGTTATGATATTCTTTTCAGATTTGTTTTTAATTTATTTCTTGTCATTATAGATATTGCCAGTTTATTACAGTGTGAATTGAAAAAGTGGAAAAGGGAAGAAAAGAGAAGGAAACGAATATCAAGAGAACGAAAAAAAACACATAATTTCATAGCAAGAATTATAAGGGAGACAATCGAACGAGGTAATGATAATCTTGTCAGACATTATAAATTTTGATAAAAGTTTAGAGATACCTAAAAATGTAAAGAAACCCAAAACTAGGGGATAGCAAACACAAATGTGTTACTATCATCCCAATAAAAATGTTCGTTAATCTCGAATGTTTCAGCGTCAAAGTACCTGTCAAAGGCCTATTCCCTAACCCTTAACATTATTCGGAACCAAATAAAGACTTAGTGTACTTCCAAAGCCCATTTCCATAAGACAAATAACTTACAAATATACTTACATTAAGGTTGATTCACGTGTTATGCTATCAAAACAAATGGTAATTATATAAGCCTTTATCAAAGTATCAATATATCTCTTCCGACCTTTTCAGAAAATGCTCAGGTTAATATTGCTCGTAATTCGGAGAAGCGCCCATTTTCTGATCACAGTATGAAAATCCTGTTAGTATTTCTTCATAGGACATCATCTGAAAAAAAATTGGAAACAATAATTAGGTTTTGGATTAGAGATAACAATGCATGAACTAACCCTAATCCATCTCCCCAACGAGAAAGAAAGACTTAAATGCCATCTGAATCATCTCCCTAACGACAACATTAAAGACTTAAAGAATAAATACAATAATAAAGAAAAATTAAAGAAAAAAAAAGTAAAAAAAAACATAATAAATATCATCAAAAAAACAAAGAAACCAAAAAACACACGCAAAAATACTAAAAAAGAAACTAAAAATGTTACTAAAGTAAAAATGACTCGTGGTTAGGGGTAAAGTGAATACAGTTAGGGTTAGGGTTAGGGTTAGGGTTGGGCTGGAATTAGGGTCTCAAAGAATCTAAAGTCAATTGGAAGTCTGTAATTGGCGTTTAGGCAAAATTGGTGTAACCGTATATAAATGTAGAACCGGATAGTTGTGAAATTCTTGGGTGATATTCACAAACAGGGGACGTTTGTGATTACAAACATGTTATTCAATTAAAAAACGAACTGGAAGACGTTATTTGAGAAAAAACGATTGCTGTGGTGGTTTTTGTGTGAAAATGACTGAGGTTACAAAAAAAGTGTGCATGTTACCAACTGAAATGTATTTAGTGATTATTAAAGCTCACTTAATCATTGGTTTTAATTAAAGTTGATTTTTTTTTGTTTTTAATGAAATGTATATGATATATCATGATACTACAAGATTAGGAAAAGCTCGTTATGCTTGCAATAACTATGTTAATCACTTATATATAATTCGATATGTTTAATAACAAGTTTCTGTAAGTGGTTTATTTAATGATATCTTCAACAATAAAACACTTGCAGGCATTTGAAATAGGGAAACATTAATTCTGGTGATACTTTAGGTAAAAGCTTGGGGAGCTCCCGAATCCAATAACCAGCTTAATTACTAATATACAATGAAGCATTGTCATGTATAAGTTACTCTAACGAATCATGGAAGAATTTTAATCAAATATGCAAAACTTGAAGAGTTACAAGCGTTTGAAATAGGGAAACACTAATTCTTGGATAAATTGGGTACTTTTGTTTGTAAAAGTTCGAGTGAAAAGATTACTGCATTCATTTATCATGTTATATACTTATAAATCATTAAATACTGTTAATTATTAGTTACTCTAACTAATTATGGAAGAATTGTAATCATATATACATCAATAAAGGAGTTATAAGCGTTAAATAGGTATATAATAGTCGATTTTTTCCAAGGGTGACAATTTTAGGTAGGGATTGTCTATGTGCTACTTTGGTGATATATCATAATGGGATTAATTACACCAATTATACATTATTACCCAATAACTAGGTTTATCACCCAATTAGGGTTACCTAGGTAACTAGGGTTAGGGTTATAGGGTTCAGGGTAACAGGGTTAGGGTTAGGGTTAGGGTTAGGGTTAGGGTTAGGGTTAGGGTTAGGGTTAGGGTTAGGGTTTAGGGTTAGGGTTAGGGTTAGGGTTAGGGTTAGGGTTAGGGTTAGGGTTAGGGTTAGGGTTAGGGTTAGGGTTAGGGTTAGGGTTAGGGTTAGGGTTAGGGTTAGGGTTAGGGTAAGGGCACTTTGACGCACTTGCGTCGAAGATGCGTTAGGGAACGCCCACTTTTGTGACGTCAGATGCCAGTCATCATTTATTGAGAATTAATGTTCTTATTAGACTTGATTAGAATTACCCCCCTTTGCTTCCCATGATGCATTTTTCTATTTCAAAGGCGCCATTTCTCTTTGTTTTGTGGAGATGTTGAGGATTACCTGCTGTGTTTTTTTCTCTGGATGATTGATTGCTATAGTAAGTGTTATTTAAGTGATTTGATAGCTGATAACTGCAAGAAATATTATTAGGAGTTATTATTAGGAATGTTTGGTTTATGAGGTATTTGGTTAATCGATAGATGCTGAATTAATTTTTGGGAAGGCTATAGTTAGCCTAGTTAAGGTTATGATTACTTACAAGGTCGTGAGGCTATGTCACGAAATGATTGAAGAGGGAGGAATACCGTTTAGTAAGATAGCTTAAATGTTTGAATGCTAATGTTTTTGAAACATTCGTGGATAATGATAGGCTAGTGGCATGGCGATTGGGTTAGGGCTGGGGTAGGGTTAGTAACTGAAATGGGTGGCAGCAGTACCCGGTTGAAAAGTAATCCATCACTCTAAAACTCGTTCATGCCAATTTTATTATCCATTACCCTACAACCCGATAATAACCACTTCATTAACCATCACTCTATTCCCGGTAATACCCACTTCATTACCCATCACCCTATAACTCGGTAACACACAATTAACTACCCACCATCCTATAACTCGGTAATACCCTCTTCAATTACAGCTTCATTACCTATCACAATATAACTCGGTAAAACAGACTTCCTTGTCCATCATCCTATAACTTGGTAATACCAATCTCATTTCCTATCATCCTATAACTTGGTAATACCAACTGCATTACCCATCGCCCTATAACTTGGTATTACCCGCTTCATTACCCATCACCTATAACTCCGTAATACCCATTTCATTATCCATCACCTATAACTCCGTAATTCATATTTCATTACCTATCACCCTTTAACTGGGTATCCGTTTACTGATTTCTTCCTACTTTCTATCCAATCGCCCCATAACTAGTTTATACCCAATTTGTGACCAATCACCAAATAACTACTGTTATTCACACCTTATTATTCATCATCAGTAGATTATACCTACTTTGTAAACTCTCACAAGTTTATACCAACTTTGTTACCAATTACCCCATAACCAGATTATACCGATCATGTTAGCTATCATCCAATTACTAGATATTACCCACTTTGTTTCTCATCACCCTCTACCTAGTTTACATACACTTTGTTATCCACTATTTCAAAACTAGATGTCTTCTACCCGGTGTCAACCGATTTGTTGCCGTCTTGGATAGGCAGAAACATAATATCAGGATATGGTACAGTAGTAAATACCAAATACAAAGTATCTCTCTAATTGACTTTGATTTCATTAAATTTCTTCCAGAAAGATGGATTCCGAGAGGGAAATGGAGTCACACGCTGGTAAGAAAGTTGTTGTTGCTGTTGTTAGCGAAAAATAAAAGTAGAATTATACAGTGTTTTTGTTATGATATTCTTTTCAGATTTGTTTTTAATTTATTTCTTGTCATTATAGATATTGCCAGTTTATTACAGTGTGAATTGAAAAAGTGGAAAAGGGAAGAAAAGAGAAGGAAACGAATATCAAGAGAACGAAAAAAAACACATAATTTCATAGCAAGAATTATAAGGGAGACAATCGAACGAGGTAATGATAATCTTGTCAGACATTATAAATTTTGATCAAGTAAGTTTAGAGATAGTTCTAAAAATGTAAAGAAACAAAACTAAAAGCAAACACAAATGACTAGCATCTGCCGTCAAAAATGTGAGCGTTCCCTCTCGAATGTTTCTCGAAAGTACGTCAAAGTGCCTATACCCTAACCCTTAACATTAACCCTAACCAACACCCTAAAGACTATAGTGTCTTCGTTCAAAGCCCATTTCCATAAGACAAACTACAAATATACTTACATTAAGGTTGATTCACGTATTCTGCTATGAAGAAAGCTGAAACAAATGGTAATTATATAAGCCTTTATCAAAGTATCAATATATCTCTTCCGACCTTTTCAGAAAATGCTCAGGTGAAGAATATTGCTCGTATAATTCGGAGAAGCGCCCATTTTCTGACACAGTATCGTCAAAATCCTGTCTTTCTTCATAGGACATCATCTGAAAAAAAATTGGAAACAATAATTAGGTTTTGGATTAGAGATAACAATGCATGAACTAACCCTAATCCCATCTCCCCAACGAGAAAGAAAGACTTAAATGCCATCTGAATCATCTCCCTAACGACAAAGAAAGACTTAAAGAATAAATACAATAATAAAGAAAAATTAAAGAAAAAAAAAGTAAAAAAAAACATTATAAATATCATCAAAAAAAGAAAGAAAGAAAAAAACACACGCAAAATACTAAAAAAGAAACTAAAAATGTTACTAAAGTAAAAATGACTCGTGGTTAGGGGTAAAGTGAATACAGTTAGGGTTAGGGTTAGGGTTAGGGTTGGGCTGGAATTCTTCTCAAAGAATCTACTAAGTCAATTGGAAGTCTGTAATTGGCGTTTAGGCAAAATTGGTGTAACCGTATATAAATGTAGAACCGGATAGTTGTGAAATTCTTGGGTGATATTCACAAACAGGGGACGTTTGTGATTACAAACATGTTATTCAATTAAAAAACGAACTGGAAGACGTTATTTGAGAAAAAACGATTGCTGTGGTGGTTTTTGTGTGAAAATGACTGAGGTTACAAAAAAAGTGTGCATGTTACCAACTGAAATGTATTTAGTGATTATTAAAGCTCACTTAATCATTGGTTTTAATTAAAGTTGATTTTTTTTTTGTTTTTAATGAAATGTATATGATATATCATGATACTACAAGATGGGAAAAGCTCGTAATGCTTGCAATAACTATGTTAATCACTTATATATAATTCGATATGTTTAATAACAAGTTTCTGTAAGTGATCATCAAGTTTATTTAATGATATCTTCAACAATAAAACACTTGCAGGCATTTGAAATAGGGAAACATGTAATTCTGGTGATACTTTAACATTGTAAAAGCTCCAACTGGGGAAAGCTCGTACCGAATCCAATAACCAGCTTAATTACTAATATACAATGAAGCATTGTCATGTATAAGTAACTCTAACGAATCATGGAAGAATTTTAATCAAATATGCAAAACTTGAAGAGTTACAAGCGTTTGAAATAGGGAAACACTCAATTCTTGTGATAAATTGGGTACTTTTGTATTGTAAAAGTTCGACTTGTGAAAAGATCGTACTGCATTCATTTATCATGTTATATACTTATAAATTATTAAATACTGTTAATTATTAGTTACTCTAACTAATTATGGAAGAATTGTAATCATATATGCATCAATAAAGGAGTTATAAGGTTTGAAATAGGTATATAATAGTCGATTTTTTCCAAGGGAAACAATCCCTACAATTTTAGTTGTAGGGATTGTCTCCCTTAGGTGATGCTACTTTGGTGATATATCATAATGGGATTAATTACACCAATTATACAATAACTAGGTGATACCCAAAGTGTTACCTATTACCCAATAACTAGGGGATACCCAAATTGTTACCTATCACCCAATAACTAGGTGATACCCAAAGTGTTACCTATCACCCAATAACTAGGTGATACCCAAATTGTTACCTATCACCCAATAACTAGGTGATACCCAAAGTGTTACCTATCACCCAATAACTAGGTGATACCCAAAGTGTTACCTATCACCCAATAACTAGGTGATACCCAAAGTGTTACCTATCACCCAATAACTAGGTGATACCCAATGTGTTACCTATCACCCAATAACTAGGTGATACCCAAATTGTTACCTATCACCCAATAACTAGGTGATACCCATGTTACCCAAAGTGTTACCTATCACCCAATAACTAGGGGATACCCAAATTGTTACCTATCACCCAATAACTAGGTGATACCCAAAGTGTTACCTATCACCCAATAACTAGGTGATACCCAATGTGTACCTATCACCCAATAACTAGGGGATACCCAAAGTGTTACCTATCACCCAATAACTAGGGGATACCCAAAGTGTTACCTATCACCCAATAACTAGGTGATACCCAAAGTGTTACCTATCACCCAATAACTAGGGGATACCCAAAGTGTTACCTATCACCCAATAACTAGGGGATACCCAAAGTGTTACCTATCACCCAATAACTAGGGGATACCCAAAGTGTTACCTATCACCCAATAACTAGGATACCCAAAGTGTTACCTATCACCCAATAACTAGGTGATACCCAAAGTGTTAACTATCACCCAATAACTAGGGGATACCCAAAGTGTTACCTATCACCCAATAACTAGGTGATACCCAAAGTGTTAGCTATCACCCAATAACTAGGTGATACAAAGTGTTACCCACCCATAACTAGGTACCCAAAGTGTTACCTATCAAATAACTAGGTTACCTATACCCAAAACTAGTGTTACCTATCACCCAATAACTAGGGGATACCCAAAGTGTTACCTATCACCCAATAACTAGGGGATACCCAAAGTGTTACCTATCACCCAATAACTAGGGGATACCCAAAGTGTTACCTATCACCCAATAACTAGGTGATACCCAAAGTGTTACCTATCACCCAATAACTAGGGGATACCCAAAGTGTTAATAACTAGGGGATCACCCAATAACTAATAACTAGATATACCCAAAGTGTTACCTATCACCCAATAACTAGGTGATACCCAAAGTGTTACCTATCACCCAATAACTAGGTGATACCCAAAGTGTTACCTATCACCCAATAACTAGGTGATACCCAAAGTGTTACCTATCACCCAATAACTAGGTGATACCCAAAGTGTTACCTATCACCCAATAACTAGGTGATACCCAAAGTTTTACCTATCACCCAATAACTAGGTGATACCCAAAGTGTTACCTATCACCCAATAACTAGGTGATACCCAAAGTGTTACCTATCACCCAATAACTACCTATCACCCAATAACTAGGTGATACCCAAAGTGTTACCTATCACCCAATAACTAGGTGATACCAAAAGTGTTACCTATCACCCAATAACTAGGGGATACCCAAAGTGTTACCTATCACCCAATAACTAGGTTTTACCTATCATCCAATAACTAGGGGATACCCAAAGTGTTACCTATCACCCAATAACTAGGTGATACCCAAAGTGTTACCTATCACCCAATAACTAGGTGATACCCAAATTGGTACATATCCCACAATAACTAGGTGATCCGCAAACTGTTACCTATCACCCAATAACTAGGTGATACCCAAAGTGTTACCTATCACCCAATAACTAGGGGATACCCAAAGTGTTACCTATCAAGTGTTAATAACTAAGGGATACCCAAAATGTTAGTACCCAAAGTGTTACCTATCACCCAATAACTAGGTGATACCCAAAGTGTTACCACCCAATAACTAGGTTACCCAAAGTGTTACCTATCACCCAATAACTAGGTGATACCCAAAGTGTTACCTATCACCCAATAACTAGGGGATACCCAAAGTGTTACCTATCACCCAATAACTAGGGGATACCCAAAGTGTTACCTATCACCCAATAACTAGGTGATACCCAAAGTGTTACCTATCATCCAATAGCTAGATGATACCCAAAGTTTCAACTATCACCCAATAACTAGGTGATACCCAAAGTGTTACCTATCACCATATAACTAGGTGATACCCAAAGTGTTACCTATCACCCAATAACTAGGGGATACCCAAAGTGTTACCTATCACCCAATAACTAGGGGATACCCAAAGTGTTACCCATCACCCAATAACTAGGTGATACCCAAAGTGTTAGCTATCACCCAATAACTATACCCAAAGTGTTATAACTAGGGTCACCCAATAACTAGGGTGTTACCTATCACCCATACCCCCAAAGGGTTATAGGGTTATCACCCAATAGGGTTATACCCTTAGGGTTAGGGTTAGGGTTAGGGTTAGGGTTAGGGTTAGGGTTAGGGTTAGGGTTAGGGATAGGGATAGGGATAGGGATAGGGTTAGGGTTAGGGTTAGGGTTAGGGTTAGGGTTAGGGTTAGGGTTAGGGTTAGGGTTAGGGTTAGGGTTAGGGTTAGGGTTAGGGTTAGGGTTAGGGTTAGGGTTAGGGTTAGGGTTAGGGTTAGGGTTAGGGTTAGGGTTAGGGTTAGGGTTTAGGGTTAAGGGTTAGGGTTAGGGTTAGGGTTAGGGTTAGGGTTAGGGTTAGGGTTAGGGTTAGGGTTAGGGTTAGGGTTAGGGTTAGGGTTAGGGTTAGGGTTAGGGTTAGGGTTAGGGTTAGGGTTAGGGTTAGGGTTAGGGTTAGGGTTAGGGTTAGGGTTAGGGTTAGGGTTAGGGTTAGGGTTAGGGTTAGGGTTAGGGTTAGGGTTAGGGTTAGGGTTAGGGTTAGGGTTAGGGTTAGGGTTAGGGTTAGGGTTAGGGTTAGGGTTAGGGTTAGGGTTAGGGTTAGGGTTAGGGTTAGGGTTAGGGTTAGGGTTAGGGTTAGGGTTAGGGTTAGGGTTAGGGTTAGGGTTAGGGTTAGGGTTAGGGTTAGGGGTAGGGTAAGGGCACTTTGACGCACTTGCGTCGAAGATGCGTTAGGGAACGCCCACTTTTGTGACGTCAGATGCCAGTCATCATTTATTGAGAATTAATGTTCTTATTAGACTTGATTAGAATTACCCCCCTTTGCTTCCCATGATGCATTTTTCTATTTCAAAGGCGCCATTTCTCTTTGTTTTGTGGAGATGTTGAGGATTACCTGCTGTGTTTTTTTCTCTGGATGATTGATTGCTATAGTAAGTGTTATTTAAGTGATTTGATAGCTGATAACTGCAAGAAATATTATTAGGAGTTATTATTAGGAATGTTTGGTTTATGAGGTATTTGGTTAATCGATAGATGCTGAATTAATTTTTGGGAAGGCTATAGTTAGCCTAGTTAAGGTTATGATTACTTACAAGGTCGTGAGGCTATGTCACGAAATGATTGAAGAGGGAGGAATACCGTTTAGTAAGATAGCTTAAATGTTTGAATGCTAATGTTTTTGAAACATTCGTGGATAATGATAGGCTAGTGGCATGGCGATTGGGTTAGGGCTGGGGTAGGGTTAGTAACTGAAATGGGTGGCAGCAGTACCCGGTTGAAAAGTAATCCATCACTCTAAAACTCGTTCATGCCAATTTTATTATCCATTACCCTACAACCCGATAATAACCACTTCATTAACCATCACTCTATTCCCGGTAATACCCACTTCATTACCCATCACCCTATAACTCGGTAACACACAATTAACTACCCACCATCCTATAACTCGGTAATACCCTCTTCAATTACAGCTTCATTACCTATCACAATATAACTCGGTAAAACAGACTTCCTTGTCCATCATCCTATAACTTGGTAATACCAATCTCATTTCCTATCATCCTATAACTTGGTAATACCAACTGCATTACCCATCGCCCTATAACTTGGTATTACCCGCTTCATTACCCATCACCTATAACTCCGTAATACCCATTTCATTATCCATCACCTATAACTCCGTAATTCATATTTCATTACCTATCACCCTTTAACTGGGTATCCGTTTACTGATTTCTTCCTACTTTCTATCCAATCGCCCCATAACTAGTTTATACCCAATTTGTGACCAATCACCAAATAACTACTGTTTATTCACACCTTATTATTCATCATCAGTAGATTATACCTACTTTGTAAACTCTCACAAGTTTATACCAACTTTGTTACCAATTACCCCATAACCAGATTATACCGATCATGTTAGCTATCATCCAATTACTAGATATTACCCACTTTGTTTCTCATCACCCTCTACCTAGTTTACATACACTTTGTTATCCACTATTTCAAAACTAGATGTCTTCTACCCGGTGTCAACCGATTTGTTGCCGTCTTGGATAGGCAGAAACATAATATCAGGATATGGTACAGTAGTAAATACCAAATACAAAGTATCTCTCTAATTGACTTTGATTTCATTAAATTTCTTCCAGAAAGATGGATTCCGAGAGGGAAATGGAGTCACACGCTGGTAAGAAAGTTGTTGTTGCTGTTGTTAGCGAAAAATAAAAGTAGAATTATACAGTGTTTTTGTTATGATATTCTTTTCAGATTTGTTTTTAATTTATTTCTTGTCATTATAGATATTGCCAGTTTATTACAGTGTGAATTGAAAAAGTGGAAAAGGGAAGAAAAGAGAAGGAAACGAATATCAAGAGAACGAAAAAAAACACATAATTTCATAGCAAGAATTATAAGGGAGACAATCGAACGAGGTAATGATAATCTTGTCAGACATTATAAATTTTGATCAAGTAAGTTTAGAGATAGTTCTAAAAATGTAAAGAAACAAAACTAAAAGCAAACACAAATGACTAGCATCTGCCGTCAAAAATGTGAGCGTTCCCTCTCGAATGTTTCTCGAAAGTACGTCAAAGTGCCTATACCCTAACCCTTAACATTAACCCTAACCAACACCCTAAAGACTATAGTGTACTTCGTTCAAAGCCCATTTCCATAAGACAAACTACAATTCACGTATTCTGCTATGAAGAAAGCTGAAACAAATGGTAATTATATAAGCCTTTATCAAAGTATCAATATATCTCTTCCGACCTTTTCAGAAAATGCTCAGGTGAAGAATATTGCTCGTATAATTCGGAGAAGCGCCCATTTTCTGACACAGTATCGTCAAAATCCTGTCTTTCTTCATAGGACATCATCTGAAAAAAAATTGGAAACAATAATTAGGTTTTGGATTAGAGATAACAATGCATGAACTAACCCTAATCCCATCTCCCCAACGAGAAAGAAAGACTTAAATGCCATCTGAATCATCTCCCTAACGACAAAGAAAGACTTAAAGAATAAATACAATAATAAAGAAAAATTAAAGAAAAAAAAAGTAAAAAAAAACATTATAAATATCATCAAAAAAAGAAAGAAAGAAAAAAACACACGCAAAAATACTAAAAAAGAAACTAAAAATGTTACTAAAGTAAAAATGACTCGTGGTTAGGGGTAAAGTGAATACAGTTAGGGTTAGGGTTAGGGTTAGGGTTGGGCTGGAATTCTTCTCAAAGAATCTACTAAGTCAATTGGAAGTCTGTAATTGGCGTTTAGGCAAAATTGGTGTAACCGTATATAAATGTAGAACCGGATAGTTGTGAAATTCTTGGGTGATATTCACAAACAGGGGACGTTTGTGATTACAAACATGTTATTCAATTAAAAAACGAACTGGAAGACGTTATTTGAGAAAAAACGATTGCTGTGGTGGTTTTTGTGTGAAAATGACTGAGGTTACAAAAAAAGTGTGCATGTTACCAACTGAAATGTATTTAGTGATTATTAAAGCTCACTTAATCATTGGTTTTAATTAAAGTTGATTTTTTTTTTTTTTTAATGAAATGTATATGATATATCATGATACTACAAGATGGGAAAAGCTCGTAATGCTTGCAATAACTATGTTAATCACTTATATATAATTCGATATGTTTAATAACAAGTTTCTGTAAGTGATCATCAAGTTTATTTAATGATATCTTCAACAATAAAACACTTGCAGGCATTTGAAATAGGGAAACATGTAATTCTGGTGATACTTTAACATTGTAAAAGCTCCAACTGGGGAAAGCTCGTACCGAATCCAATAACCAGCTTAATTACTAATATACAATGAAGCATTGTCATGTATAAGTAACTCTAACGAATCATGGAAGAATTTTAATCAAATATGCAAAACTTGAAGAGTTACAAGCGTTTGAAATAGGGAAACACTCAATTCTTGTGATAAATTGGGTACTTTTGTATTGTAAAAGTTCGACTTGTGAAAAGATCGTACTGCATTCATTTATCATGTTATATACTTATAAATTATTAAATACTGTTAATTATTAGTTACTCTAACTAATTATGGAAGAATTGTAATCATATATGCATCAATAAAGGAGTTATAAGCGTTTGAAATAGGTATATAATAGTCGATTTTTTCCAAGGGAAACAATCCCTACAATTTTAGTTGTAGGGATTGTCTCCCTTAGGTGATGCTACTTTGGTGATATATCATAATGGGATTAATTACACCAATTATACAATAACTAGGTGATACCCAAAGTGTTACCTATTACCCAATAACTAGGGGATACCCAAATTGTTACCTATCACCCAATAACTAGGTGATACCCAAAGTGTTACCTATCACCCAATAACTAGGTGATACCCAAATTGTTACCTATCACCCAATAACTAGGTGATACCCAAAGTGTTACCTATCACCCAATAACTAGGTGATACCCAAAGTGTTACCTATCACCCAATAACTAGGTGATACCCAAAGTGTTACCTATCACCCAATAACTAGGTGATACCCAATGTGTTACCTATCACCCAATAACTAGGTGATACCCAAATTGTTACCTATCACCCAATAACTAGGTGATACCCAAAGTGTTACCTATCACCCAATAACTAGGGGATACCCAAATTGTTACCTATCACCCAATAACTAGGTGATACCCAAAGTGTTACCTATCACCCAATAACTAGGTGATACCCAATGTGTACCTATCACCCAATAACTAGGGGATACCCAAATTGTTACCTATAACCCAATAACTAGGGGATACCCAAAGTGTTACCTATCACGCAATAGCTAGGTGATACCCAATGTGTTACCGATCACCCAATAACTAGGGGATACCCAAAGTGTTACCTATCACCCAATAACTAGGGGATACCCAAAGTGTTACCTATCACCCAATAACTAGGGGATACCCAAAGTGTTACCTATCACCCAATAACTAGGTGATACCCAAAGTGTTACCTATCACCCAATAACTAGGGGATACCCAAAGTGTTACCTATCACCCAATAACTAGGTGATACCCAAAGTGTTACCTATCACCCAATAACTAGGTGATACCCAAAGTGTTACCTATCACCCAATAACTAGGGGATACCCAAAGTGTTACCTATCACCCAATAACTAGGTGATACCCAAAGTGTTACCTATCACCCAATAACTAGGTGATACCCAGTGTTACCTATCACCCAATAACTAGGGGATACCCAAAGTGTTACCTATCACCCAATAACTAGGTGATACCCAAAGTGTTACCTATCATCCAATAGCTAGATGATACCCAAAGTGTTATATCACCAATAGTGTGTTACCTATCACCCAATAACTAGGTGATACCCAAAGTGTTACCTATCACCCAATAACTAGGTGATACCCAAAGTGTTACCTATCACCCAATAACTAGGGGATACCCAAAGTGTTACCTATCACCCAATAACTAGGGGATACCCAAAGTGTTACCTATCACCCAATAACTAGGTGATACCCAAAGTGTTACCTATCACCCAATAACTAGGTGATACCCAAAGTGTTACCTATCACCCAATAACTAGGGGATACCCAAAGTGTTACACTATCACCCAATAACTAAAGTGATACCCAAAGTGTTACCTATCACCCAATAACTAACTAGGGATACCCAAAGTGTTACCTATCACCCAATAACTAGGGGATACCCAAAGTTTATAACCCAATAACTAGGGGATACCCAAAGTGTTACCTATCACCCAATAACTAGGGGATACCCAAAGTGTTACTTATCACCCAATAACTAGGGGATACCCAAAGTGTTACTTATCACCCAATAACTAGGTGATACATAAAGTGTTAGCTATCACCCAATAACTAGGTTTTACCTATCACCCAATAACTAGGGGATACCCAAAGTGTTACCTATCACCCAGAATTCCGATAGAGTAAACCTTAAAGAAGTTAAACAAAAAAACCCCAGTTCGCTACCTACTCTAAAACATCTAACCCTATACCCTGTGGTCCTTTTTCAACTTAAGTCTGGGGTTAGACAAAACTTAAGTTGAAAAAGGACCACATACCATTTTATTTAAAAAATAACCGTGAAATATTGCTTATTAGACCGAATTCCGATAGAGTAAACCTTAAAGAAGTTAAACAAAAAAACCCCAGTTCGCTACCTACTCTAAAACATCTAACCCTATACCCTGTGGTCCTTTTTCAACTTAAGTCTGGGGTTAGACAAAACTTAAGTTGAAAAAGGACCACATACCATTTTATTTAAAAAATAACCGTGAAATATTGCTTATTAGACCGAATTCCGATAGAGTAAACCTTAAAGAAGTTAAACAAAAAAACCCCAGTTCGCTACCTACTCTAAAACATCTAACCCTATACCCTGTGGTCCTTTTTCAACTTAAGTCTGGGGTTAGACAAAACTTAAGTTGAAAAAGGACCACATACCATTTTATTTAAAAAATAACCGTGAAATATTGCTTATTAGACCGAATTCCGATAGAGTAAACCTTAAAGAAGTTAAACAAAAAAACCCCAGTTCGCTACCTACTCTAAAACATCTAACCCTATACCCTGTGGTCCTTTTTCAACTTAAGTCTGGGGTTAGACAAAACTTAAGTTGAAAAAGGACCACATACCATTTTATTTAAAAAATAACCGTGAAATATTGCTTATTAGACCGAATTCCGATAGAGTAAACCTTAAAGAAGTTAAACAAAAAAACCCCAGTTCGCTACCTACTCTAAAACATCTAACCCTATACCCTGTGGTCCTTTTTCAACTTAAGTCTGGGGTTAGACAAAACTTAAGTTGAAAAAGGACCACATACCATTTTATTTAAAAAATAACCGTGAAATATTGCTTATTAGACCGAATTCCGATAGAGTAAACCTTAAAGAAGTTAAACAAAAAAACCCCAGTTCGCTACCTACTCTAAAACATCTAACCCTATACCCTGTGGTCCTTTTTCAACTTAAGTCTGGGGTTAGACAAAACTTAAGTTGAAAAAGGACCACATACCATTTTATTTAAAAAATAACCGTGAAATATTGCTTATTAGACCGAATTCCGATAGAGTAAACCTTAAAGAAGTTAAACAAAAAAACCCCAGTTCGCTACCTACTCTAAAACATCTAACCCTATACCCTGTGGTCCTTTTTCAACTTAAGTCTGGGGTTAGACAAAACTTAAGTTGAAAAAGGACCACATACCATTTTATTTAAAAAATAACCGTGAAATATTGCTTATTAGACCGAATTCCGATAGAGTAAACCTTAAAGAAGTTAAACAAAAAAACCCCAGTTCGCTACCTACTCTAAAACATCTAACCCTATACCCTGTGGTCCTTTTTCAACTTAAGTCTGGGGTTAGACAAAACTTAAGTTGAAAAAGGACCACATACCATTTTATTTAAAAAATAACCGTGAAATATTGCTTATTAGACCGAATTCCGATAGAGTAAACCTTAAAGAAGTTAAACAAAAAAACCCCAGTTCGCTACCTACTCTAAAACATCTAACCCTATACCCTGTGGTCCTTTTTCAACTTAAGTCTGGGGTTAGACAAAACTTAAGTTGAAAAAGGACCACATACCATTTTATTTAAAAAATAACCGTGAAATATTGCTTATTAGACCGAATTCCGATAGAGTAAACCTTAAAGAAGTTAAACAAAAAAACCCCAGTTCGCTACCTACTCTAAAACATCTAACCCTATACCCTGTGGTCCTTTTTCAACTTAAGTCTGGGGTTAGACAAAACTTAAGTTGAAAAAGGACCACATACCATTTTATTTAAAAAATAACCGTGAAATATTGCTTATTAGACCGAATTCCGATAGAGTAAACCTTAAAGAAGTTAAACAAAAAAACCCCAGTTCGCTACCTACTCTAAAACATCTAACCCTATACCCTGTGGTCCTTTTTCAACTTAAGTCTGGGGTTAGACAAAACTTAAGTTGAAAAAGGACCACATACCATTTTATTTAAAAAATAACCGTGAAATATTGCTTATTAGACCGAATTCCGATAGAGTAAACCTTAAAGAAGTTAAACAAAAAAACCCCAGTTCGCTACCTACTCTAAAACATCTAACCCTATACCCTGTGGTCCTTTTTCAACTTAAGTCTGGGGTTAGACAAAACTTAAGTTGAAAAAGGACCACATACCATTTTATTTAAAAAATAACCGTGAAATATTGCTTATTAGACCGAATTCCGATAGAGTAAACCTTAAAGAAGTTAAACAAAAAAACCCCAGTTCGCTACCTACTCTAAAACATCTAACCCTATACCCTGTGGTCCTTTTTTCAACTTAAGTCTGGGGTTAGACAAAACTTAAGTTGAAAAAGGACCACATACCATTTTATTTAAAAAATAACCGTGAAATATTGCTTATTAGACCGAATTCCGATAGAGTAAACCTTAAATAAGTTAAACAAAAAAACCCCAGTTCGCTACCTACTCTAAAACATCTAACCCTATACCCTGTGGTCCTTTTTCAACTTAAGTCTGGGGTTAGACAAAACTTAAGTTGAAAAAGGACCACATACCATTTTATTTAAAAAATAACCGTGAAATATTGCTTATTAGACCGAATTCCGATAGAGTAAACCTTAAAGAAGTTAAACAAAAAAACCCCAGTTCGCTACCTACTCTAAAACATCTAACCCTATACCCTGTGGTCCTTTTTCAACTTAAGTCTGGGGTTAGACAAAACTTAAGTTGAAAAAGGACCACATACCATTTTATTTAAAAAATAACCGTGAAATATTGCTTATTAGACCGAATTCCGATAGAGTAAACCTTAAAGAAGTTAAACAAAAAAACCCCAGTTCGCTACCTACTCTAAAACATCTAACCCTATACCCTGTGGTCCTTTTTCAACTTAAGTCTGGGGTTAGACAAAACTTAAGTTGAAAAAGGACCACATACCATTTTATTTAAAAAATAACCGTGAAATATTGCTTATTAGACCGAATTCCGATAGAGTAAACCTTAAAGAAGTTAAACAAAAAAACCCCAGTTCGCTACCTACTCTAAAACATCTAACCCTATACCCTGTGGTCCTTTTTCAACTTAAGTTTTCCGGAATATTTTTATACTTTTTTTTGTGTTATCTAACTTGAATATATTTTATTTCAACAAATTTTATTGACAAAATGTAAACGTCAAACTGTATTTAATAAGAGGCAAAGCCTATGTAAATTCTCGACAAACATTGAAGTGGCTAAAAGTAGAATACATGTAAAAATAACAAACACAAGGGGGTATTTCTAACAATAGTAAAGGGAGGTAATTCATAGAATTTAACTTTCATACTACTATTTACTCATTCACACATACATGAAGGTATACTAAATATATTGTACAACATTTTTTAAGGTATAATAAATAATAATTAATACATATATATATATAAGAAATACATTTTGACAATTTGACAAACTATCCATGTGCACGAAAATGCTTGGTCACATCTGTCAGCAATTGGTTGATTAAAAGGATTTATATATATTGTAATTATATATATATCAACAATATAATATTAACAGAAGAATTCTTTTGTACAAGAAATATCATTATACGCATTCATCAGCAGCCATGCTCAATTAATATTTTACACAATTGTCGTTAAAAATAATTAATAATATATTTTATAATATGTTGACTTTTACATATTTCGGGTATTTTGACTCATTGGTATGCTAAATAAATGTATTTTGAGACCAAGAAATCTTGAGTTTTCGACCGTAATAGGCAAACTCTGTACCATATGGTCCTTTTACAACTTATTTTTAAAATCAATATAAATTCTTGGGGTGAAAAATGTGAAAAAAAAAAAATTTTTTTTAGTGATATTTTTGTATATTTTGTGAATAGGTATATACTAACAACACGAAAAATGCTGAGATATGTGTTTTTATTGCTTCATAACAAAAAAAAAGTATAAAAATATTGCAGAAAAAAGTTAAGTTGAAAAGGACCATTTTTCAGGGTTAGCATTTTGTGATTCCATAATAGCAATAAAAACACATATCTCAGCATTTTTCGTGTTGTTAGTATATACCTATTCACAAAATATACAAAAATATCACTAAAAAAAAATTTTTTTTTTTTCACATTTTTCACCCTGAGCATATACTCGACAAAACTTAAGTTGAAAAGGACCATTTTCAGGGTTAGAAAAAAAAATGAAAATTTCTTGATATACATAAGAATCGTTTAGGAAGTTAAAAAGTATAGATATTCATTGAATTAATAAAGTAATCTGAACAGTTTAGCTCCATTTCAAATAGGATTTATATTCATTTTAAGAATAAGTTGTAAAAGGACCATATGCTACAGGGTTTGCCTATTTCGGTCGTAAACTCAAGACTTTTTCGTCTCAAAATACTTGTATTTAGCATATCTACGAGTCCTAATACTCAAAATATGTATAAGTTTCATAACAAAAAAAAAGTATAAAAATATTGCAGAAAAAAGTTAAGTTGAAAAGGACCATTTTTCAGGGTTAGCATTTTGTGATTCCATAATAGCAATAAAAACACATATCTCAGCATTTTTCGTGTTGTTAGTATATACCTATTCACAAAATATACAAAAATATCACTAAAAAAAAATTTGTTTTTTTTTCACATTTTTCACCCCAAGAATTTATATTGATTTTAAAAATAAGTTGTAAAAGGACCATATGGTACAGAGTTTGCCTATTACGGTCGAAAACTCAAGATTTCTTGGTCTCAAAATACATTTATTTAGCATACCAATGAGTCAAAATACCCGAAATATGTAAAAGTCAACATATTATAAAATATATTATTAATTATTTTTAACGACAATTGTGTAAAATATTAATTGAGCATGGCTGCTGATGAATGCGTATAATGATATTTCTTGTACAAAAGAATTCTTCTGTTAATATTATATTGTTGATATATATATAATTACAATATATATAAATCCTTTTAATCAACCAATTGCTGACAGATGTGACCAAGCATTTTCGTGCACATGGATAGTTTGTCAAATTGTCAAAATGTATTTCTTATATATATATATGTATTAATTATTATTTATTATACCTTAAAAAATGTTGTACAATATATTTAGTATACCTTCATGTATGTGTGAATGAGTAAATAGTAGTATGAAAGTTAAATTCTATGAATTACCTCCCTTTACTATTGTTAGAAATACCCCCTTGTGTTTGTTATTTTTACATGTATTCTACTTTTAGCCACTTCAATGTTTGTCGAGAATTTACATAGGCTTTGCCTCTTATTAAATACAGTTTGACGTTTACATTTTGTCAATAAAATTTGTTGAAATAAAATATATTCAAGTTAGATAACACAAAAAAAAGTATAAAAATATTCCGGAAAACTTAAGTTGAAAAAGGACCACAGGGTATAGGGTTAGATGTTTTAGAGTAGGTAGCGAAAACTTAAGTTGAAAAAGGACCACAGGGTATAGGGTTAGATGTTTTAGAGTAGGTAGCGAACTGGGGTTTTTTTGTTTAACTTCTTTAAGGTTTACTCTATCGGAATTCGGTCTAATAAGCAATATTTCACGGTTATTTTTTAAATAAAATGGTATGTGGTCCTTTTTCAACTTAAGTTTTGTCTAACCCCAGACTTAAGTTGTAAAAGGACCACAGGGTATAGGGTTAGATGTTTTAGAGTAGGTAGCGAACTGGGGTTTTTTTGTTTAACTTCTTTAAGGTTTACTCTATCGGAATTCGGTCTAATAAGCAATATTTCACGGTTATTTTTTAAATAAAATGGTATGTGGTCCTTTTTCAACTTAAGTTTTGTCTAACCCCAGACTTAAGTTGAAAAAGGACCACAGGGTATAGGGTTAGATGTTTTAGAGTAGGTAGCGAACTGGGGTTTTTTTGTTTAACTTCTTTAAGGTTTACTCTATCGGAATTCGGTCTAATAAGCAATATTTCACGGTTATTTTTTAAATAAAATGGTATGTGGTCCTTTTTCAACTTAAGTTTTGTCTAACCCCAGACTTAAGTTGAAAAAGGACCACAGGGTATAGGGTTAGATGTTTTAGAGTAGGTAGCGAACTGGGGTTTTTTTGTTTAACTTCTTTAAGGTTTACTCTATCGGAATTCGGTCTAATAAGCAATATTTCACGGTTATTTTTTAAATAAAATGGTATGTGGTCCTTTTTCAACTTAAGTTTTGTCTAACCCCAGACTTAAGTTGAAAAAGGACCACAGGGTATAGGGTTAGATGTTTTAGAGTAGGTAGCGAACTGGGGTTTTTTTGTTTAACTTCTTTAAGGTTTACTCTATCGGAATTCGGTCTAATAAGCAATATTTCACGGTTATTTTTTAAATAAAATGGTATGTGGTCCTTTTTCAACTTAAGTTTTGTCTAACCCCAGACTTAAGTTGAAAAAGGACCACAGGGTATAGGGTTAGATGTTTTAGAGTAGGTAGCGAACTGGGGTTTTTTTGTTTAACTTCTTTAAGGTTTACTCTATCGGAATTCGGTCTAATAAGCAATATTTCACGGTTATTTTTTAAATAAAATGGTATGTGGTCCTTTTTCAACTTAAGTTTTGTCTAACCCCAGACTTAAGTTGAAAAAGGACCACAGGGTATAGGGTTAGATGTTTTAGAGTAGGTAGCGAACTGGGGTTTTTTTGTTTAACTTCTTTAAGGTTTACTCTATCGGAATTCGGTCTAATAAGCAATATTTCACGGTTATTTTTTAAATAAAATGGTATGTGGTCCTTTTTCAACTTAAGTTTTGTCTAACCCCAGACTTAAGTTGAAAAAGGACCACAGGGTATAGGGTTAGATGTTTTAGAGTAGGTAGCGAACTGGGGTTTTTTTGTTTAACTTCTTTAAGGTTTACTCTATCGGAATTCGGTCTAATAAGCAATATTTCACGGTTATTTTTTAAATAAAATGGTATGTGGTCCTTTTTCAACTTAAGTTTTGTCTAACCCCAGACTTAAGTTGAAAAAGGACCACAGGGTATAGGGTTAGATGTTTTAGAGTAGGTAGCGAACTGGGGTTTTTTTGTTTAACTTCTTTAAGGTTTACTCTATCGGAATTCGGTCTAATAAGCAATATTTCACGGTTATTTTTTAAATAAAATGGTATGTGGTCCTTTTTCAACTTAAGTTTTGTCTAACCCCAGACTTAAGTTGAAAAAGGACCACAGGGTATAGGGTTAGATGTTTTAGAGTAGGTAGCGAACTGGGGTTTTTTTGTTTAACTTCTTTAAGGTTTACTCTATCGGAATTCGGTCTAATAAGCAATATTTCACGGTTATTTTTTAAATAAAATGGTATGTGGTCCTTTTTCAACTTAAGTTTTGTCTAACCCCAGACTTAAGTTGAAAAAGGACCACAGGGTATAGGGTTAGATGTTTTAGAGTAGGTAGCGAACTGGGGTTTTTTTGTTTAACTTCTTTAAGGTTTACTCTATCGGAATTCGGTCTAATAAGCAATATTTCACGGTTATTTTTTAAATAAAATGGTATGTGGTCCTTTTTCAACTTAAGTTTTGTCTAACCCCAGACTTAAGTTGAAAAAGGACCACAGGGTATAGGGTTAGATGTTTTAGAGTAGGTAGCGAACTGGGGTTTTTTTGTTTAACTTCTTTAAGGTTTACTCTATCGGAATTCGGTCTAATAAGCAATATTTCACGGTTATTTTTTAAATAAAATGGTATGTGGTCCTTTTTCAACTTAAGTTTTGTCTAACCCCAGACTTAAGTTGAAAAAGGACCACAGGGTATAGGGTTAGATGTTTTAGAGTAGGTAGCGAACTGGGGTTTTTTTGTTTAACTTCTTTAAGGTTTACTCTATCGGAATTCGGTCTAATAAGCAATATTTCACGGTTATTTTTTAAATAAAATGGTATGTGGTCCTTTTTCAACTTAAGTTTTGTCTAACCCCAGACTTAAGTTGAAAAAGGACCACAGGGTATAGGGTTAGATGTTTTAGAGTAGGTAGCGAACTGGGGTTTTTTTGTTTAACTTCTTTAAGGTTTACTCTATCGGAATTCGGTCTAATAAGCAATATTTCACGGTTATTTTTTAAATAAAATGGTATGTGGTCCTTTTTCAACTTAAGTTTTGTCTAACCCCAGACTTAAGTTGAAAAAGGACCACAGGGTATAGGGTTAGATGTTTTAGAGTAGGTAGCGAACTGGGGTTTTTTTGTTTAACTTCTTTAAGGTTTACTCTATCGGAATTCGGTCTAATAAGCAATATTTCACGGTTATTTTTTAAATAAAATGGTATGTGGTCCTTTTTCAACTTAAGTTTTGTCTAACCCCAGACTTAAGTTGAAAAAGGACCACAGGGTATAGGGTTAGATGTTTTAGAGTAGGTAGCGAACTGGGGTTTTTTTGTTTAACTTCTTTAAGGTTTACTCTATCGGAATTCGGTCTAATAAGCAATATTTCACGGTTATTTTTTAAATAAAATGGTATGTGGTCCTTTTTCAACTTAAGTTTTGTCTAACCCCAGACTTAAGTTGAAAAAGGACCACAGGGTATAGGGTTAGATGTTTTAGAGTAGGTAGCGAACTGGGGTTTTTTTGTTTAACTTCTTTAAGGTTTACTCTATCGGAATTCGGTCTAATAAGCAATATTTCACGGTTATTTTTTAAATAAAATGGTATGTGGTCCTTTTTCAACTTAAGTTTTGTCTAACCCCAGACTTAAGTTGAAAAAGGACCACAGGGTATAGGGTTAGATGTTTTAGAGTAGGTAGCGAACTGGGGTTTTTTTGTTTAACTTCTTTAAGGTTTACTCTATCGGAATTCGGTCTAATAAGCAATATTTCACGGTTATTTTTTAAATAAAATGGTATGTGGTCCTTTTTCAACTTAAGTTTTGTCTAACCCCAGACTTAAGTTGAAAAAGGACCACAGGGTATAGGGTTAGATGTTTTAGAGTAGGTAGCGAACTGGGGTTTTTTTATTTAACTTCTTTAAGGTTTACTCTATCGGAATTCGGTCTAATAAGCAATATTTCACGGTTATTTTTTAAATAAAATGGTATGTGGTCCTTTTTCAACTTAAGTTTTGTCTAACCCCAGACTTAAGTTGAAAAAGGACCACAGGGTATAGGGTTAGATGTTTTAGAGTAGGTAGCGAACTGGGGTTTTTTTGTTTAACTTCTTTAAGGTTTACTCTATCGGAATTCGGTCTAATAAGCAATATTTCACGGTTATTTTTTAAATAAAATGGTATGTGGTCCTTTTTCAACTTAAGTTTTGTCTAACCCCAGACTTAAGTTGAAAAAGGACCACAGGGTATAGGGTTAGATGTTTTAGAGTAGGTAGCGAACTGGGGTTTTTTTATTTAACATCTTTAAGGTTTACTCTATCGGAATTCGGTCTAATAAGCAATATTTCACGGTTATTTTTTAAATAAAATGGTATGTGGTCCTTTTTCAACTTAAGTTTTGTCTAACCCCAGACTTAAGTTGAAAAAGGACCACAGGGTATAGGGTTAGATGTTTTAGAGTAGGTAGCGAACTGGGGTTTTTTTGTTTAACTTCTTTAAGGTTTACTCTATCGGAATTCGGTCTAATAAGCAATATTTCACGGTTATTTTTTAAATAAAATGGTATGTGGTCCTTTTTCAACTTAAGTCTGGGGTTAGAAAAAAGTTTAAGTTGAAAAAGGACCACAGGGTGTAGGGTTAGATGTTTTATAGTAGGTAGAGAACTGGGTTTTTTTTATTTAACATCTTTAAGGTTTACTCTATCCGAATTCGGTCAAATAAGCAATAATTTACGGTTATTTTTATTAACCCTATACCCTGTGGTCCTTTTCAACTTAAGTCTGGGGTTAGGGTGTTTTTTGGTGTTTAAATGGGTTTTTTTTGGGTTGAGATGTTTTGCACACATCATTTCTACGTCAGAAAACACTAAGAAACAATGAATTTGTCAAAAGACTTTTTCGTAAGGACCACATTTTTTGTGTTTTTAAGTTGAAAATTCTGTCGGTTAGAAAGCTTTTTTTGTAATTATTTTCGTTTCAACAATATATCTAAAATTTCTAAGGTTTTGATAAACGTTCCACCGTGATGTATCAACTTAAAGTGTCCTTTTTCAACTTAAACTATTTTTGGTGGGGGTTATTTTAAATGCAATTTAAACTTCTAATAATATTGTTTACGGTTAATCCAAAAAATTAACTAATAATCAATGATTTCCACCAACCCCAGGTGTGGTCCTTTTTCAACTTAAGTTACAACAAAAACCTTAAAAATCGATTCAAAAAGGACATTTTTTTGTTTTAAAGGTATCTAATGATTTTTTATTGATCATTTTCCGCTATCTTAAGGTTTACTTTTTCTGAAAGTTTAAGTTGAAAAGGACCATTAGGGTCTTAATAAGCAATATTTTACGGTTATTTTTTAAATAAAATGGTATGTGGTCCTTTTTCAACTTAAGTTTTGTCTAACCCCAGACTTAAGTTGAAAAAGGACCACAGGGTATAGGGTTAGATGTTTTAGAGTAGGTAGCGAACTGGGGTTTTTTTGTTTAACTTCTTTAAGGTTTACTCTATCGGAATTCGGTCTAATAAGCAATATTTTACGGTTATTTTTGAAATAAAATGGTATGTGGTCCTTTTTCAACTTAAGTCTGGGGTTAGAAAAAAGTTTAAGTTGAAAAAGGACCACAGGGTGTAGGGTTAGATGTTTTATAGTAGGTAGAGAACTGGGTTTTTTTTATTTAACATCTTTAAGGTTTACTCTATCCGAATTCGGTCAAATAAGCAATAATTTACGGTTATTTTTATTAACCCTATACCCTGTGGTCCTTTTCAACTTAAGTCTGGGGTTAGGGTGTTTTTTGGTGTTTAAATGTGCGGCACTTTTTTTTGGGTTGAGATAAAAATCCACGAAAAATATGTCAACTGCACACATCATTTCTACGTCAGAAAACACTAAGAAACAATGAATTTGTCAAAAGACTTTTTCGTGAAAACTTAATAACCTAAGGACCACATTTTTTGTGTTTTTAAGTTGAAAATTCTCCCAACTCCGTCGTGTTAGAAAGCTGATTTTTTGTAATTATTTTCGTTTCAAGATTATTAATCAATATATCAACTAAAATTTCTAACCGCTTGAGAAAATCGCGTTTGATAAACGTTCCACCGTGATGTATCAACTTAAAGTGGTCCTTTTTCAACTTAAACTATTTTTGGTGGGGGTTAGATTTTAAATGCAATTTAAACTTCTAAAAACGCTCTAATATTGTTTAAAAGCTGCTTCTTTGTCATAATCCAAAAAATTAACTAGATACATCAATGATTTCCACCAACCCCAGGTGTGGTCCTTTTACAACTTAAGTTACAACAAAAACCTTAAAAATCGATTCAAAACATTTTTTTTCGAAAACGTATCTAATGATTTTTTATTCTGATCATTTTCCGCTATAGTAATCAAAAAAATAAATTTTCGACTTTTTCTGAAAGGGATGGAATGGAATGGGAATGGGAATGGAATGGATGGATGGAATGGAATGGAATGGATGGATGGAATGGATGGATGGATGGATGGATGGATGGATGGATGGATGGATGGATGGATGGATGGATGGATGGATGGATGGATGGATGGATGGATGGATGGATGGATGGATGGATGGATGGATGGATGGATGGATGGATGGATGGATGGATGGATGGATGGATGGATGGATGGATGGATGGATGGATGGATGGATGGATGGATGGATGGATGGATGGATGGATGGATGGATGGATGGATGGATGGATGGATGGATGGATGGATGGATGGATGGTGGAATGGATGGATGGATGGATGGATGGATGGATGGATGGATGGATGGATGGATGGATGGATGGATGGATGGATGGATGGATGGATGGATGGATGGATGGATGGATGGATGGATGGATGGATGGATGGATGGATGGATGGATGGATGGATGGATGGATGGATGGATGGATGGATGGATGGATGGATGGATGGATGGATGGATGGATGGATGGGGATGGATGGATGGATGGATGGATGGATGGATGGATGGATGGATGGATGGATGGATGGATGGATGGATGGATGGATGGATGGATGGATGGATGGATGGATGGATGGATGGATGGATGGATGGATGGATGGATGGATGGATGGATGGATGGATGGGATGGATGGATGGATGGATGGATGGATGGATGGATGGATGGATGGATGGATGGATGGATGGATGGATGGATGGATGGATGGATGGATGGATGGATGGATGGATGGATGGATGGATGGATGGATGGATGGATGGATGGATGGATGGAAT